>NC_086324.1:1052500-1352500 GCF_036172605.1 Pelobates fuscus | reverse complement strand
TGGATGTGGTGTTATAAATTGGTATGGATCCGCAGTGGTCGGCGTCTATCAACATGCCGCACAAGTCAGATACACCGGCACAGGGCTGCTGATTAGCATCTCCGTCAATGCCAGGAAGGTAGTTGCCATTACGGACACCACAAGGTGAGGATGAACATGTAACATTACCCCCCACCTGAAGACCGCCCACCGGGCGGGCAGGACCAGGCATGAGGGGGAACTTGGAGTGGAAATAACGAATCTTGCGACCACCATGGATATCGGAAGCTGGAACTCAAGAACGTTCGGCAGGCCCATACCCTGTCCAATCAACCAAATACTGTAAGGAACCACGAGAAAACCTGGAATTGATTATGGAAGAGACTTCATACTTCTCCTGTCCAGAAACAACCAACGGGGAGGGGGAACACTTGGGACAGTATACCTATTGCAAATAAGTAGTTTGAGCAAAGACACATGAAAGGTATTAAGAATATGTAAGGAGGCAGGGAGTGCCAGAGAATATGAAACAGGATTAATTCTTCGAAGGATACAAAATGGACCAAGGAATCTGGGAGCAAACTTCATGCTAGGAACTTTTAGTTTGATGCTGCACAATGATAGCCACACCCTCTCACCCACTTGGTAAACAGGGTTGGCACTCCACCATTTATCAGCATGAAATTTTAAACGATCAGCCAAAGTTTCAAGAGCGGAATGAACCTTGGTCCAAGTCTCACGAATAAAAGTAAGTAGATCATCCAAAGCAGGGATTGCTGTGTCAGAGAAGACAGACAGCAGAACAGTAGGATGACGACTGTTATTAACAAAGAACGGGCTTTGTCCGGAAGAATCATGGGTAGCATTGTTCCTAGCAAACTCGGCCCAGGTTAGCAATTCGGACCAATTATCCCGTGTGCTCTTAACAAAACAACGCAAATACAATTCCAATGACTGGTTAGCCCTCTCAGCCTTACCAGTGGTTTGGGGATGGTAAGAGGAAGAAAATGACAATTCAATGCCGAACTGTTTATTGAAAGCCCTACAAAACCGAGACATGGAGCCTCTTTCAGATACAATATTGTGAGGAATGCCATGTAGTCAGACAATTTCTCGTATGAAAATAAGAACCAGATTTTGTGAGGATGGCAATTTTTGGAGCTGAACAAAAGGAGCCATCTTGTAAAAGCGGTCAACCACCATAAGGATGCTGGTATAACCATTAGAACTAGGAAGTTCTAGGATGAAATTCATGTAAAAATGGGACCATGGAACACTAGGTACGGGAAGTGGATGCAACAATCCACATGGAAGCTTATAAGAAACCTAAGAAACTGCAACAGGCCGACACATATTCCTTAACATCTTTCCTGAAAGAATCCCACCAAAATGATCTCAAGATCGTGGATATGGATTTATTAATCCCTGGATGCCCAGCAGTCATGTTGTTGTGGAACACCCTCATGACATTATCTCTTTCAACCAACGGAACAAATAATTTATCCAGTGGTTTATTGCATGGTGCCTGAGAATGAGCCTCCATGATAGCACGAAGCAGAGGGGATGTCAAGGAAAGAACAGTGGAAGCAATGATACACTCAGGTGAACAATAGGGGATGTCTCTTGTTTTTGTACTGATTCAGTGTCAAACTGTCTAGTTAAGGCGTCCGCTTTCACATTTTTGGGACCAGGTCTGTAAGCTATAATAAAGTTAAAGCGGGATAAGAACAAAGACAATCTAGCCTGTCTAGAAGACTGTTGTTTAGCATCACCTATATAAGCCAGATTTCTGTGGTCCGTTATGATCAAAAGGGGATCCTTGAAACCCTCTAAAAGATGTTGCCACTTTTTAAGCGCCAGTATAATGGGCAACAATTCTCTGTTACCAATATCATAATTACAGACAGCTTTCTAGAAAAATACCAGCCCCCTTACGTGTCATATTGGTGATGAGGGCTATCACAGAAGAGAATCCTTTGATAAATCTCCTGTAATAATTAGCAAACCCAATAAACCTTTGAATGGCTTTTAGTCCATTGGGCAGTGGCCAATATAGAACAGCCTCTAGTTTATGAGTATCAATCCGAAAACCAGAGGCAGAAATGTTATACCCCAAAAACTGTACTTCAGACTGATTAAAGATGCATTTTTCCAGTTTGCAATAAAGTGTATTTTTGAGTTTGCAACAATTGTTTGACATGTTTGTGGTGAGTCTGAAGGTCAGAGGAATAAATAAGGCCATCATCCAGGTATACTAGGACGGAGCATTGCATAACGCAAAGGGCATGACAAGGTACTCATAATGTCCACTTCTAGTTTTAAATGCCGTTTTCCACTCATGCTTCTCCTCAATCCTTACCAAATTGTATGCACTCCTGAGGTCAATTTTAGTAAAGACTTTAGCACCCTGGAGTCTGTCAAACAATTCGGAGATGAGGGGAATGGAATAGACATTTTTAATGGTGATCTTGTTTAATGCCCTGTAGTCAATGCATGGGCGTAATTCTCCATCTTTTTTAGCTACAAAAAAGAACCCTGCACCAGCAGGCGAAGATTATTTACGTGTACTTAGGGAATCTTTGATGTAATCATACATTATTCTACTCTCCTGTGGCGATAAGGCATACACTGCCCCCTTGGGTGGCATAGCGCCGGGTAGCAGATCTATGGAGCAGTCATATGATCTGTGAGGGGGTAGAATATTGGTCTGACTCTTACTGAATACCTCCTTAGTTTTGTATGGGAAGTTCGGAGGTCTGAGGCATAGTAGTGGGTAATGTAATGATGCCCACTCTTTTGGTAATGGGTAACATACATCTCTCAGTACAGTCTTTACCCCATTTCAGTGTTTCCCCCTTTGCCCAGTCAATATGAGGATTGTGCTTAATAAGCCATGGAAATCCTAATATGATGGGGCAAGAAGGAGAAGCAATTATCTGGAATGTTATGTCTTCCTTGTGTAAAGCTCCCATGGAAATGATAATGGGCAAGGTTTTGTGGGTAATTAAGGGTTGAGAGAGAGGTCTCCCATCAATAGCCTCAATGGTCAGAGGTGATTATCTCTCCTTGATAGGTATAGAATGTTTTTTAACAAAATGAACATCAATGAAGTTTCCTGCCGCACCAGTCCATCAGGGCTTTGCATGAAAAGTTCTTGTTACAATTGCCCGTAATCAAGGTGGAATCTATTTTTGATATTTCCAGAGGACCTATCCATTACACCTAAGACCTGCCCCCTTAGGGTTCTTAGGTGTGGAAGTTTTCCGGACGTATGGGACAGGCACTTCTCATATGTCCTTCTTTACCACAGTATAGACATAGACCCTATTTTCTCCTAAACTGTCTTTCTGCCTCTAACAGTCTAGTGACCCCCAACTGCATAGGTTCGGGTTCAAACTGTACAGCAAGGTCGGGAACAACAGGTCTGGAGAAACAAGATGCCAATGACATAGCTATAGATCCTTTAGATCAGATTGGCCGTAGCCGGCCTTTGACCCCAGAAGATTTGTGCGCGTCCTTTGCGTGACGTCACACGCACGTTGACATCGTCAATACCGTGGGGTTATAAATTGCAGCGGCCGGCATCTTTCAACATGCCGCAGGAGTTAGATACACCAGCACAGGGCTGCTGATTAGCATCTCCGTCAATGCCAGGAAGGTAGTTGCCATTACCGAAACCACAAGGTGAGGATGAACATGTGGCAGGCAATCCTGGAGCAGAGACTGGAGTCCACAATGCAAGTACAACAACAGACCATGAGGTTCACGTCGGTGGAGGTAGCTCTGGAAGACCTGGCAAACCGCTCCAGACACATCAGGCTGCATGGCCTCCCGGAACGAGACGGGAATGGGCCCCTGACTGGAGTCGTGCTGGCAATCTTCATGCTACTTCTGCCTGATAGAGAAAAATGAGAAGCCTCTAGGGACCAGAAGACTGGGAAGAAAATTCCGAACCCAACTTCCGTGCCCCAAGAGAGACGGTCACCTAGACTGGGTGATAGGGCATAACCCTGAAATTACATAACATGAAAGGGAGAAATTACCCAACCCGGGTGTCTTGCGATAAGACAACCAGATGGGTAGAAGCCCAGTCCAATCTTAAGCTAAACGTAGCAAAAAAACAAAAAACTTTATTAAAGTCTATTAAAAGACTGGGTCAGGATAGTAGTAGACTGAGTCCTATAAGGAAAACGATAATTGCATGGATAACCGGCTTTCAATAAGCTGATACAACTAGACAGGCCCCTTGCTTATAGGTCGAGGCAGTATGCTAAACCATGCAACAATCCGGGAAACAAAACAGCAGTAGGGACAGGAGGGGGGAGAGAAAAAATAAATAAAGTAAATAGTCTCACACACAGATCCCCTTAATCCCTGTGCTAGCCCTTATTCTCCTAGATAACACCTTCGTGGGTGTTCTATTCTAAGACTAGACTAAGTCCATACATATATAGCCCCAGTTAAATCACTAAACGAACATAAGTGCAAAAAGTGCTGAAGTGCTCAGGTAAGTGAAAACAGACTGAACCCGACGCGCGTTTCGGCGTAACCGTACGCCGTCATCAGGGGTATCTGGAGGGAGGCTGTCCCCGCGGTTTATTTTATACCGGTATCTCAATTATGTCCACCTGGGTATCTACCAATCCGTGTGCTCGGAGCATTGGCCGGCTGACGAGTGGGACAAAAGGGGGGCGTGGCATGAATATGCCGTAAGTCCAGCCCCTCACGTGTTCGCCGACCAAAAAAAGACGAGTGCACTTAGACCGGGAGGATTTAACCCTTAGAGTGCCTAGTTCGTTTCCACTGACAATGTAAACTAAGGACCTTTTAAATCACTTGGATATAAATTGTATAAACAGGAGCCAAGAGCTAGTTCATAGTATAATTTACATGTATCCGTTATAGCCGATTTTGTAACAACCTGGCAACATAAAAGCAGATACTGTATTGTCACTAAAAAATGTATCTATAAATTTCCTCCAAATTTATATATTTATGTAAGTGAATGGTCTTAAATTTAAGGTCATGGCAGGGGGTATAATAGAGCACTCAGTGAAAGGGAGCAAGGTAAACCACAGGCATGCAGGGCATAGTGAGAGTATAAATTAGGGGTAGCCTGGAGGTGCAAAAAATAGAAATAATAAAGAAATATATACATATATACAAGCTTGTTATTAAGATAACATTGTTTATCAGAATACGGCAGTACTTTAAATGAATGGAGAGTAAGAGAAGCCCTCATTCAGCCCCATAGGTGAACGTGTTTTTAAATGATAGATCCAGAATGCTTCTCTCTGTCTAAGTCTCAAATCCCAGTTCCCTTTCCTAGGGTGTTGTGGTATATGCTCAAGACCCATAAATCGAATACCCGCTGAGGAGTGGTTATGGTGTTGGTGTAGGTGTCTTGAGACAGGCGTCTCCAGATGTCGCCTAACTGAGTTGACGTGTTCGCGTATCCTAAGTCTGAAATGGCGAAAGGTCTTACCCACATATTTTAGACCACAGGAGCAAATCAGCAGATAAATTACTCCTGTTGTGTGACAGTTAAAGAAGGAACGAGGTTTGAACATCTTTGAGTCACCAATGTCAGGGACTGTCTTGGATTGTCTACTAATGAATGGGCATGCACTGCAGTGACCGCATTGAAATGTACCCATAGGTAAGTATTTTTGAAAGTAGCCAGAGGGGGAAGTTGTCGAGAGATGACTAGGTGCTAAAATATCTCTCAAGTTCCTGCCTCTTCTTGCTGTAATCGAAGGGAAGGGTGGCAGGATTTCTTTAAGATGCTTATCAGACTTGAGGATAGGCCAGAATTTTTTAAAAAGATTTGACATGGTATCCCATCCTGCATCAAACGTACCAATGCAGCGTATTGTATTTAGCTCAGTCTTTCGACTCACATCTGTGATCAGTGTTTCACGTTCAGTCTGGATAGCTCTGAGGTAAGCTCTTTTTAGAACCCTATTTGGGTAACCCTTGGTCTTAAACATATGTCGTAATTCATTCGCCTTTAATTTAAATTCTTCCATTGTTGAGCAATTCCGGTGAAGTCTCAGGTATTGACCTATGGGGATTCCAGACTTGAGCGGTGTGGGGTGATGACTGGTCCAACATAAGAGGTTATTGGAGGCCGTCTTTTTCCTAAATAAGGTTGTATAAATTTTGCCCCCAGACACCTGTAGCGTTAGGTCCAGAAAACAAAGCTTTTGACCTCCCACTTCACTAGTGAAACGTAGATTGAACTCGTTATTATTCAGCAAATGTACGAATTCCTTGAATTTATCTGATGTGTCTAGCCATATCAGAAACACATCATCGATGTATCTTTTCCAGTAAAAAATCTGATCGATGTAAGGTTTCAAAACTGGGTCTAGCTTAATGCATCTCTCCCACCAGCCAAGATGGACATTGGCATATGAGGGCGCACAAGACGTCCCCATAGCTGTACCAGTGGTCTGGTGGAAGATTTTGCCATTAAACAAGAAGACATTATGGGTTAAAATAAATTCAAGTAGTTCAGTTACAAAATTCACATAGTGCTCGGGTAGGTCAGTTTCAAGTTTCAACATTTGACGGGTATGTTTAATACCAAGGTTGTGGGGAATTGAACTATATAGGGCCTCCACGTCTAGGCTGCATAGAGTAGCGTTTGGTGGTAGGACGAGATTGGTTAGTAAATTTAGCATTTGTTTCGTATCTCTAAGAAAAGAGGGTAGTTTCTGCACTACTGGAGATAGAATTTTATCGACATAAATGCTAGCATTCTGTGTCAAGTTGTCACAGCCGGAGACAATAGGTCTACCGGTTGGGTCTGTTAATGATTTGTGCACTTTAGGCAGACAGTAGAAGGTAGATAAAACTGGCTGTTTAGTGCACATGAACCCAAACTCATCTAAGTTGATGAGTTGTTGATTGACTGCTTTTGTGTCAGGATCGGGACAGGGATCCAACACGCAGAGTACAAAGAGTGGAAAGGTACGTATACCGGGCCTTAGAATGGCCGGACTAACGTACCGAGAGTAAAGAATAGTCAGAGACAAGCCGAGGTCGAGGGAACGAGAAGACAGATAAGCGAGAGACAAGCCGGGTCAAGGGATAACAGAGAAGCAGGGTAGTACAACGAGCCGAGTCAAAACCAATAGAGCAAACTAGAATACCAGAGCACTGAGTGACTAGACAAGCTAGAACCACGACAGGGCAATGAGCTGAAGTAAGGAGTAAGCTAAAATACCCTGGCTCTGGATGGAAATCACGCCTCTGACAAGTACCGATTGGATATCGGACACTTGAGTGACAGATTACTCGTGATAGCGTCATGACGTCACGTATTGAGCGTCCTGCTAGAAAAGGACGTGGATTCCTCGCGGCCGGTGTTTAAGTGACTGGATGAACCGCGAGGAACGGAGGAAACAGCTCGCCTGGACGGATAAACCACCAAGTCTCTACCTCCCTTAGAGGTAGAGGCCTCAGGTACCCTGACAGTACCCCCCCTCTCAGATACGCCCACCGGGCGGAATGAACCGGGGCGAGATGGGAAGCGGAGGTGAAATGCTCTGCGAAGGCGAGAAGCATGGACGTCCTCCTGAGGTACCCAACTCCTCTCCTCAGGACCATATCCCCTCCAGTTGACCAGATATTGCAATTTACCCCTTGAAATTCTGGAGTCAATGATGGAGCTGACCTCGTACTCCTCCCGACCCTCCACCTGAACAGGACGAGGCGAGAGGACCTTAGAGGAGAATTTGTTACAAATGAGGGGTTTCAACAAGGAGACATGAAAAGAGTTAGGAATGCGTAAGGCAGGTGGCAGAGCAAGGCGATACGCAACCGGATTGATACGGGTGAGAACCCTGTAAGGGCCTATGTAGCGAGGAGCAAATTTCATAGATGGAACTTTTAGGCGAATATTCTTAGTACTCAACCATACCCTATCCCCAGGAACAAAAACAGGAGCCGCTCTTCTATGTTTGTCAGCGTGTTTCTTGAACAGCGAGGAACTATGTAATAGAATTTGTCGAGTCTGATCCCATAATTTCTTCAGGTTGGCGACATGATCATCAACCGACGGTATCCCCTGAGAAGAGGAAACCGAAGGAAAAATCGAAGGATGAAAGCCATAGTTCATGAAGAAAGGGCTAGAGCGAGTTGAATCGCAAACAAGGTTATTGTGTGCGAACTCCGCCCAAGGAATCAGACCGACCCAATCGTCCTGGTGTTCGGAAACAAAGCAACGCAGATACTGTTCGATCTTTTGATTAGTACGTTCAGCAGCTCCGTTAGACTGAGGGTGATAGGCAGAGGAGAAGTTCAATTTGATACCCATTTGAGAACAAAAGGATCTCCAGAAACGTGAGACAAATTGAGAACCTCTATCAGAAACAATCTCTGAAGGAATCCCATGTAGGCGAAAAACCTCTCTCGCAAAAATCTCCGCCAATTCAGGAGAAGTCGGAAGTTTAGGCAATGGTACGAAATGGGCCATCTTAGTAAATCTATCCACCACCGTGAGAATAACAGTCTGTCTCTTGGAAGCAGGCAAATCAACGATAAAGTCTATGGACAAACAGGACCAAGGTTTCTCAGGAATGTCCAAGGGGTGTAACAGGCCACATGGAGATGCATGAGGTAGTTTAGTCTTGGCACAAGTCTCACAAGCTGCGACGAACTCCTCAATATCTTTTCGAAGTGAAGGCCACCAGAAATCCTTGGATATCAGAGAGTATGTCTTGCGAATACCAGGATGACCAGCTATTTTACTTTCATGAAAACATTGTAAGAGCTCCAGTTGAAGTTCAGGAGGAACAAAGTTTCTTCCCTCAGGAGTGTTTCCGGGAGCTAGATGTTGTGACTTCAAGATCTGGTCAAGTAGCGGAGAATGAATTTTGAGACTGGTATTAGCAATAATATTGCATTTGGGTACAATGGAGGACAAAAGTGGTTCAACTGAAGCAGAGGGTTCATATTGGCGAGATAGCGCATCGGCTTTAGAATTCTTTGACCCAGGTCTGTAAGTCAGAACGTAATTGAAATGGGTAAGAAACAACGACCAACGAGCCTGCCTGGAGGACAGACGCTTGGCCTCTCCGATATAAGACAAGTTTTTGTGGTCTGTCAGAATGGTAACAGGATGTAATGTACCTTCCAATAAATGTCTCCATTCTTTCAAAGCCTTGATAACCGCTAGTAATTCTCTGTCACCAATGTCATACCTGCTTTCAGTACCGGTCAATTTTTTAGAGAAAAATCCACATGGATGTAATGGTTTATCAACACGCAACCTTTGAGATAGGACAGCACCTAAACCAGTCTCTGATGCGTCTACCTCAAGCAAAAAAGGCAGAGAAGTGTCAGGGTGAACTAAAATTGGAGCGGAAGCGAAAAGCTCCTTGAGAGTCTTGAACGCAAGGAGAGCTTCAGTAGTCCAATTCTTAGTATCAGCCCCCTGTTTGGTCATGTTAGTGATAGGTGCAATAATGGAAGAATAGCCCTTAATAAAGCGCCTATAATAATTGGAAAAACCAATAAATCTCTGTATGGCTTTAAGACCTGTGGGTAAAGGCCACTCTAGAATGGATTGGAGCTTATCCGGATCCATCTTAAATCCCTCCCCAGAGATCACATAGCCGAGAAAGGTTACCTGGGTTTGATCAAAGCTACATTTCTCCAACTTGCAGTACAAGCCATGCTGGAGAAGCTTGTGCAAAACCCTCCTGACTTGCTTGTGATGAATCTCAATCTCACTAGAATGAATGAGTATATCATCTAGGTATACAATGACGCAATCTTGCTGAAATTCCCTAAGAACCTCATTTATCAGATCCTGGAATACAGCTGGCGCATTGCATAACCCAAAAGGCATAACAGTATATTCATAGTGACCATATCGAGTATTGAATGCCGTCATCCACTCATGTCCCTGCTGGATTCTCACCAAGTTATATGCCCCTCTGAGGTCTAACTTGGTGAAAATTGTAGAGCCCTTCAAACGATCGAAGAGTTCGGTGATCAAGGGAATCGGGTAGGCATTTTTAATGGTTATCTTATTCAAGCCTCGATAATCAATACAAGGTCTCAAAGAACCATCTTTCTTTTTAACAAAAAAAAATCCAGCCCCGGCAGGGGAGGAGGACCTCCTGATGAATCCCTTGTCTAAATTCTCGTGAATATATTCCTCTAGGACTGAGTTCTCTTTTATAGATAATGGGTATACATGACCTCTGGGAGGCATGGTACCAGGGAGTAGGTTAATTTTGCAATCAAAGGACCTGTGTGGGGGTAAGGTATCGGCTTTCTTTTTGTCAAATACTGCCTTTAAATCTAGATACTGAGGCGGAATTTGTGTCTCTGTAGGATTGTCAGAGGTATTCGATGTATTAGTTAATCCGAGAGGTAAGACCTTCCGCAAGCATTTTTCTTGACAATTCTCTCCCCACGAAACTATCTCCCCTGACTCCCAATTAATAATAGGGTTGTGTCTCCTCAACCAGGAGTACCCCAGGACTATGGGAATAGACGGAGAAGAAATGAGCATTAAGGATATATCCTCTTTATGCAGGATGCCAACAGTCAAGTTAATCGGTATGGTCTCATGGAAAATAACAGGCTCAAGTAACGGTCTACCATCGATGGCCTCGACAGCCAGAGGTGTCTCTTTTAACTGGGATGGAATAGCATGCTTGGCAGCAAAACCCTGATCTATAAAGCTCTCAGCAGCTCCAGAATCGATTAGTGCCATAGTCTTA
The DNA here is from genome assembly GCF_036172605.1 of Pelobates fuscus. Classification (NCBI taxonomy): domain Eukaryota; kingdom Metazoa; phylum Chordata; class Amphibia; order Anura; family Pelobatidae; genus Pelobates; species Pelobates fuscus. The sequence goes on along the minus strand of NC_086324.1, from coordinate 1,341,779 downwards.
ACTACTCCCTTCTCCCACTTTAAAGAAACGGGTAACAAAAGCCTGAGCTCCTTGTAGTTGTGAATAGAGGACAAAGTAGAAACACCCAAGGCCTGTCCTCTAGAGGAACTTAGGTGCGAGCGTTTCCCGAACGATTGGGACAATTTAGGCGTAAATGACCCCTGACTCCACAATACATACATAAACCCTCCCTTCTCCTGTACTGTCTCTCCCTTTCAGTGAGATGAGTACTGCCTATCTGCATAGGTTCAGGAATACGTAAGTCTTCGAACTCAGAGATTTGAAAGGTAGGCGCTAGTTTAAAGGAGGGTCTACGGGTCCTATCTCGAGTGTTCTGCCTCTCTCTTAAGCGTTCATCAATACGAGATATAAAAGAAATTAAATCCTCCAAATTTTCAGGGAGTTCTCTAGTAGCGACCTCGTCAAGAATTACATCTGATAACCCATTCAGAAACACATCTATATAAGCCTGTTCGTTCCACTTAACTTCTGCCGCCAAGGATCTGAACTCTAGTGCATAATCCACAAGTGTTCGATTGTCCTGTTTAAGGCGCAACATTAATCTAGCTGCATTGACCTTTCTGCCAGGGGGGTCAAAAGTTCTTCTAAACGCAGCTACAAAGGCATTATAATTATAGACTAGTGGATTATCATTCTCCCATAAAGGATTGGCCCATCTCAAAGCTTTTTCAATGAGTAGAGTAATAATAAATCCAACCTTTGCTCTATCTGTAGGATAAGAGCGGGGTTGTAATTCGAAATGGATGCTAATCTGGTTTAGAAAGCCACGACACTTCTCCGGTGACCCGCCATAACGTACTGGTGGGGTAATACGGGAAGAAGCACCTACAGTGGCTACCTCTAGACCTGAGACTGCAGGAGAGATAGAAGGAGTACGTGTCTCCTCAGGTGGATTACTAGCACGAGACAAAAGTGCCTGTAGTGCCAAAGCCATCTGATCCATCCTATGTTCCATGGCGTCAAACCTGGGATCCGAAGAACCAAGCTGACTGTTTGTACCTGCAGGATCCATTGGCCCTGTCGTAATGTCAGGATCGGGACAGGGATCCAACACGCAGAGTACAAAGAGTGGAAAGGTACGTATACCGGGCCTTAGAATGGCCGGACTAACGTACCGAGAGTAAAGAATAGTCAGAGACAAGCCGAGGTCGAGGGAACGAGAAGACAGATAAGCGAGAGACAAGCCGGGTCAAGGGATAACAGAGAAGCAGGGTAGTACAACGAGCCGAGTCAAAACCAATAGAGCAAACTAGAATACCAGAGCACTGAGTGACTAGACAAGCTAGAACCACGACAGGGCAATGAGCTGAAGTAAGGAGTAAGCTAAAATACCCTGGCTCTGGATGGAAATCACGCCTCTGACAAGTACCGATTGGATATCGGACACTTGAGTGACAGATTACTCGTGATAGCGTCATGACGTCACGTATTGAGCGTCCTGCTAGAAAAGGACGTGGATTCCTCGCGGCCGGTGTTTAAGTGACTGGATGAACCGCGAGGAACGGAGGAAACAGCTCGCCTGGACGGATAAACCACCAAGTCTCTACCTCCCTTAGAGGTAGAGGCCTCAGGTACCCTGACATTTTGTAAGTAAGTTTTTTAACTCAATTTGGTATTGTTGCGTAGGGTCTTTAGCAAGTACACGATAAGTGCTTTCATCAGATAGTAATCTTTCTGCTATTTGAATATAGTGGTCTTTATTGAGTACCACCACATTCCCCCCCTTATCCGAGGGTTTAAAGATCAGATTCGTATAGCTCTGTAGTTTTTTAAGAGCTAATGCTTCCTGTGAGCTAAGATTACCACTGGGAGATAAGTCAAAATCTGCCACATTAATATTTTCAATTTCCCTGGTTACCATTTCAAGAAATACCTCAAGGTTTTTATAGTCTTGAAAGTGTGGGGTGAACTTACTCTTGGGTTTCAAGTTAGTATATGGAATGTCATGATGTATGGAGCCCTCCCCAGAATTAAGCAATTCAACGAGAGTATCGAGGCACTCTAGGTCTTTAGGTAAGAGGCCCAGACTTTGTGCCTTGATTTCTTTCCGTACTGCATGATATTTGTACTTCTGCCTGATATACCTGACTACCACTGGCACATAGATAAAGCGCACTGTGATGAAAGTAACCTCGTCACTGGCTTTTGGAGGGGCCTGTTTGCCAGCCTCCTACCCTGTGATTATGGCCCTGTGACAAACTGAACCTCATAAAGGGTTCTTGGAGGGGCCTGCTGGCCAGCCTATTACCTCGGGACTACGGGCCCTGCAATATACCTTGCCCAATGCACTTTAAAAGGCTATGTTCATGTGAAGTATGCACTTTGTAATCCAGACAGAGAGACCGACCGTTAGCCCTAATTCTCTGGAACTGTTTTGGGCATGGGACCATATGCACGGTGGGTCAAGAATAAGACTTCCAGGAATTTCCTGAACCCCTGCTCTGATCTAGGTGATTTTTGAATATGTTGTTCACCCAGATCAGGGCTGTCAGGGGATGTGACTTATGGGGATATGTTGTATTTTGGGGTACGTATTGGACTTTTTTCTGTCTGGGGATAATAAAGTTAATGTATTATCTGTCTTAATAATATCACAGGCAGAGGGGAGGGATTGTGTGCTGTATGTGGGAGTGTCATTCATTGTTACATCGTTTCTATTGGCTTGTACCCTTTTTTGACCCTGTGCCCAACAAGGTCCACCTGAACGTCAACCTTGTTGGGAAATTTGCATAAAAGGCCAGCTTTGGCTTCCATTAAACAGACTTGTTCTACCCTTCATGAAGTTTAGGCTCATGTTTGGGGGATTGGAGAATTACTCTGGGAATTGTATAATCACTATAATCCCCTGAGTATAATCACAAATGAAATTTAACGTAGAGAAATGCAAAGTTATGCACTTCGGGGTTAAGAATGCACAAGCAATTTACACCCTAAATGGTAGTGAATTAGGGATAACCACACACGAGAAGGATTTGGGAATTGTTATAGACAACAAATTAGGCAGCAATATGCAATGTCAATCTGCAGTTGCTAAGGCCAGTAAGGTTTTGTCATGTATAAATAGGGGCATAAATTCTCGGGATGAAAATATAATTTTCCCTCTATAAATCGCTGGTAAGACCACACCTTCAATATGCTGTGCAATTTTGGGAACCTGTTCTAAAGAAAGATATTATGGCACTAGAAAAAGTCCAGAGACGAGCTACAAAATTGATAAAAGGAATGGAGCATTTTAGTTATGAAGAAAGGTTAAAAAAATTAAATCTGTTTAGTTTGCAAGAACGGCGCCTGAGAGGGGATATGATAACATTATACAAATATATTCGGGGCCAGTACAAACCTTTAGCTGGAAATCTATTCATAAACAGGGCTATACATAGGACACGAGGTCACACATTTAGGCTGGAAGAAAGGAGATTTCATCTAAGGCAAAGAAAAGTTTTTTTTTACAGTGTGACGGTAGTCACCATCACTGGGGGTGGAAGACAGGCACTATGGGTGGGCTCCCAAATTCCTGTTTTGTCACATTGTGCACATTGTGTTCCAAATTTGTGTAGGTCGAAACGTTGCGATGGAGTGGGTTCAATAAAATTGCCTGATTTGTACCTTGGAGTGCCTCGACTTTTCTATTTTGTTATTCAGCATTTTGGTCTCTGGTACTGAGACTGTCTGAGTTGCACCCAGCTACATACTGCTTAAAGGGATAGAGTGCAGTTCCACACCCTACCATAACTACTTCCAAATTTGTGTTTTGTCACATTGTGCCCATTATTTGTGCAGGGTATGTTGAATGTATTGCTGGTCTGTGCATCTCCCCCCTCCCTCTTTTTCCTGTCCTATTGTTTCCCCAGCAGGGCGTTGTCCCAGGGACACTGCCAGACCAGTTTAATCTAGCTGCTGCCCCTACTCAATCTCCCATCAGCCCTTGCTATTGTCTTACCCCACCCTTCCTTGTACTATAGTAATCTATGTAACCTATTGTATGTAAATAGGGGGCTTAAACTATGTGTGCTGTATTCATTAAAGAGTTGCTGTTTAACCTTCACCATGTGTCGTCTGGTGTTTGGTCCAGGGTGGAAAAGGCCCTAAGTGATCCCAGTCAAGGTCAGCTTCTGGGTCTTTAGTGTTTCAGGGTCCTGATGGCTACAAGGAAGCAGACTTGGCGGAGGTACTCGGTCGGAGTACTGGAGCTCCGTTACATACAGTAAGAGCAGAAAGGATATGGAATTCTCTGCCTGAAGAGGTGGTTTTGTCAGAGTCATTACAGATGTTTAAACTGCAATTGGATCAATACTTGCAAAAACATAACATACAGGGATAGAATTTCTAATTAGTGGTGTAATAGCTGCTTGATCCAAGGAGGCATCTGACTGCTATTTTGAGGTTAAGAAGGAATTTTTTCCTAGTTTGTTGCAAAATTAGAAGCGCTTCAGACTAGTTTTTTTGCCATCTTTTGGATCAACAGCAAAAACATATGTGAGGAAGGCTGAACTTGATGGACGCAAGTCTCTTTTCAGCTATGTAACTATGTAACTAAGCTCTTGTAAGAGCTGTTCCTGCTACGCCCTCTGGACTAGGAGAGGCCTACCCACTGCAAGCTGGATCCTGGTCTTGGGTCCAAGGTGGGTGAAGGACCCAGGTGGGTGAAGGAAGCTGCGGCGGTTCGTGGGGTCTACGATGGTTATGGTGTTCCAGTGCGGTGCTGATGGTACTCGCAAGTACTAGAAAGCAACGATTGACGGAGGTACCCGGTCGGGGGTCCAGGCAGTCCGTCACATGCACAGAGAATTTAAACCACGCAGTATGGATGCAAAACAAGCCAGGAATGCAATAACACAATTCTAGCACTTCCAAACAAAAGAGGCTCTAAGGAACCACAGCAGCAAAGGTCCGATTCAGCATAAAGGAGTGACACTGTCATTATACCAGGACATTTCCCCAGTTACCTTACAGAGGCGCAGGGAGTGGAGACCAGTTACAGACCTCCAGAGAAGGAACAACATTAAATTCGCCTGGGGGCACCTGTTTAAATTGATGGCATTTAAACTGGGCATATCCAGAATACTGCAACCAGATGGAGATGCCACAGCTTTCCTGCAGGCCCTGGACATTCCAGCCCCAGCAGGGTTCACGGGACCCACTACTGCAGCAGCAGAAATCCCGATGCTCCCTAGGGAGTGGTATACGGCGGGGGAATTAAAACAGCCGCTCTACAACTGGGACGATTACAGCAGGGAAGGAACCTGCCCCGGGACCCCGAGAACTGCCTTTGATTTGATGGGGCGTGCAAGTACCAGAGTGGAGGGGCAACGGGGGTGAGGTGGAGACTAGGGTACATCATACGCCAGGGACAACAGTCATGTACGTGAGGCCCCCCCATGGGAAATAAACCCCTAATCCACACAGTGGCATGACACACCAAAAGGGTATATCTTGAAGTTTCCTGTAGCTAATTCAACTGATCGAAATCTGTATACTGGGAGTAACACCACCAGATAGCCAGGAGAAAGTTACTAACGGAGGGTATATGGATGTGACTTATGAACACTGGCATGCATAGACATAGGGCTGCTACAACCACCATATGGATAAACATCACTCCATGCAGGGAGAAGACCCTTAACTTTGGAAAAGACCTCAGTACATACACTACGGGGGTGAACTTATTGATGTATACTGCCTTGCATTGTATGATATTGTCTGATGCTTTAGCCCATGTGTACCTACGAACAGTATCAATGCCAGATGACTTGCCACAACACACCCAAGGGGCACCATGTGTATACACCTATATACTATTAGGAATAGACCGAAAGGCAGTCATACGAGGCAAGTGTCCATGCCTCCGCATGCTCGGTGTGACTCGATCGGGCGGGGCATGCTGACATATGCGCTCCAACGAAGTCTGGCAATTAGTAAGCCCAGAAAATGTTATTGTTATAGTTTACTTATTCTGTTTTTTCTTTACTTTCTCCCTTATATGCTTTAATACTTTCTCGCTGGATGTTGGGGACAGTGTGACAAAACGGATGAGACAACATCAGATGGTGAGGGGTACCGGCTGCAACTGTCGAAGGCCGACAAATAGGTTGAGACAGGGACAGGCCATAGAGGGTATCAGTTATAGCTTATACGCCACGTATCCAAGATGACTATAAAAATCCCCTCCCTGAACGTTAAGGGCCTGAACGCACCAAAAAAGAGGTGACCATTATTACAGGAACTTAAACGGTTAAGTCCGGATATAACCTTCCTACAGGAAATCCATTTACCGGCTAACATTAGCCTACAATTAAAATCCCATGTATACACCAATAGCCATGAAGCTAGAACACAACGTAAAAGGAATTAGGGTAGCAATACTTATTCACAGAAGGTGCCCCATCAACGTGACGCATGTAGAACCAGACTCGGAGGGACGGTATATAACCGTTTCGGGAACGCTATGCTCACACGCCATACACCTCATTAACATATATGCATTCAACGAGCTGACTCCAGAATTCTGGGACCATCTCAAAGCCACACTAGAGAGATTACCTCAAGGTATGGTCGTCATGAGGGGGGACTTTAATGCTGTGCCGTGTCCAGCCGTCGACAGAAGCATGAGAAGCGGGCAAATATGCTCCCAAGGCAGAGGCAGCCAAGACAAATTGGCACACCTACAATTCCCGGAGACATACATCATGACTATTAGAGCCATGTATACTAATGTCACAGCACAAATCAGGACACAGCAGCCCGTAACACGCCCTTCTCACTAAGCAATGCAACACGACATGGATGCTCTCTTTCCCCACTACTATTCGTCCTCTCCCTCAAACCAGTATTGCACGCCATATGCACAAACCAACAGATACAGGGTGTCACGGTGGGAAGACAGTGTCGAGTTAAGCGGACAATGTTCTGCTCACCCTCACACACCCCAAGGAATCAATGTAATCCTTGGCATATGATAGGTCGGTAGACAAGCTGATCTCATGGATCGGAAGGGTCCATTCGATAAAGATGAACATATTGCCCAGACTGCTGTTTTATTTTCAGGCCCTACAGATACCTATCACCAAGTCTGATTTGCACCTCTACAAAAAGGGATAGGAGACTTTATTTGACAGAACAAGAGACACAGGGACTCACGTAATGACCTTTACAAGACCTAAAGAGAGGGCAGCCTAGGCCTTCCTAACCTATACTATCACTACTTGGCAGCACAGTTAGCCCAGATAGCGATGTGGCACTCTACACTGGACGAGCGTAGATGGGCAGATCTAGAATCTGGCATGATGGGAGCTGACCTACCTCAATTTTATATTTGGTTACCCAGGGAACATAGAGCACTTTGTCAGGGTACCTGGAGTCTCTACCGTTGAGAGAGGTAGAGACTTAGAAGGTTATCCGTCCGGACGCCATGTCTCCTCGGTCTCCCGCGGTTCACTCGGCCTTGCTAACGCCGGCCGCGAGGGAGTCACTTCCTTTTATAACAGAAGGACCGGAGGTAGACGTCATGACGCTAACCCGAAACATCCTGCCACTCAAATCTCGGGAGACGAATCAGGACTCGCCGGAGGCGTGTCTCCTCTCCCTAGCCAGGATACTTAACGGGGGTTCTCTCATTCACTCATTGCCCTGTCGTGGTTCTAGTCCTTCTAGTCACACAGTGCTTTGTGATTCTCTTGTCTTTTGGTTCTGACCCGGCTTTGTTATTTACTCTCCTGCCTTTCTGTATTCCTTGACCCGGCTTGTCTCTCGCTTACCTGTCTTCTGTTATCCTCGACCTCGGCTTGTCTCTGACCATTCTATTGTAGTTCTACGTTAGTCCGGCCATTCTAAGGACCGGTATACGTATCAGCTACTCTTTGTACTCTGCGTGTTGGATCCCTGACCCGATCCTGACATTACGACAGGGCCATGGATCCTGCAGGTACAAATTGTCAGCTTGGTTCTCCTGATCCTAGGTTTGACGCCATGGATCATAGGATGGATCAGATGGCTCTGGCACTACAGGCGCTGCTGTCTCGCCCTATTAATCCACCTGAGGAGAGGCGTAACACTTCTGCTTCTTCTGTGGGTTCAGGGTTAGAGGTAGCTACTGTAGGTGCTTCTTCCCGAGTTACCCCACCTGTACGTTATGCTGGTTCCCCTGAGAGGTGTCGTGGCTTTTTGAACCAGATCAGTATTCACTTCGAGCTACAGCCCCGTTCATACCCTACTGATAGGGCAAAGGTGGGATTTATTATTACCTTACTCATTGAGAGAGCTCTGAGATGGGCGAATCCGTTGTGGGAGAATGATAATCCATTAGTCTATAACTATAATTCCTTTGTAGCTGCTTTTAAAAGAACTTTTGACCCTCCTGGCAGGAAGGCCAATGCAGCCAGATTACTGTTGCGCCTTAGACAAGACAACCAAACCCTTGTGGATTATGCACTAGAGTTCAGGTCTTTGGCGGCAGAGGTAAAATGGAATGAACAGGCCTATATAGACGTATTCTTAAATGGATTATCTGATGTAATACTTGATGAGGTAGCTACTAGAGAACTTCCCGAGAATCTGGAGGACTTAATTTCCTTTGTCTTCCGTATTGACGAACGCCTAAGGGAGAGACAGAATACTCGAGATAGAACCGCTAAATCTTTCTCTAGACTAGTACCATCATTTCAAGTTGCTGAAACCAAAGATCCACAGGTTTCAGAACCTATGCAGTTAGGCCTTACTCGTCTCTCAGAGGAGGAGAGACAGTACAGGAGAAGAGAGGGACTGTGTATGTATTGTGGGTTCAGAGGTCATGTACGTTTGAGCTGTCCCAGCCGTCCGGGAAACGCTCGCACCTAAGTTTCTCTAGAGGACAGACCTTGGGTGTTTCGATTTTGTCCTCTACTCATAACTACAAAGAACATAGACTCCTTTTACCGGTCTCGTTAACTTGGGAGAAGGGAACTTTAGAAACTATGGCATTGATAGACTCCGGCGCTGCTGAGAGTTTTATCGACCAAAAGTTTCTCACTAAACACACTATCCCATCCCAGTTAAGGAAGACACCCTTGGCTGTTGAAGCCATTGATGGTAGACCTTTAGTTGAGCCTGTGATTTCCCGGGAGACCACACCTCTTTACTTAACTATTGGTATTCTACACAAGGAGGAAATATCCCTACTACTCATTTCATCCCCTTCTGTTCCCATAGTCCTGGGATATTCCTGGCTTAAGAAACATAACCCCGTTATAGATTGGAGATCAGGGGAAATAGTTTCTTGGGGCCAGAATTGTCAAGAGAGTTGTTTAAAGAAAGTGTCACCTCTTTGTAGTGTCAACCCAATTAATAACGCTACTGACTCTACCAAAGTACAGATACCGTCCTTGTATCAAGATTTAAAGGCAGTATTTGACAAAAGAAAGGCTGATACCTTACCACCACATAGGCCTTTTGATTGCAAAATTAATTTACTTTCTGGTACCATGCCCCCCAGGGGTCATGTATATCCTTTGTCCACGAATGAGAACTTAGTTCTAGAGGAGTATATTCGTGAAAACCTAGACAAGGGGTTCATTAGAAGATCCTCCTCCCCTGCTGGGGCTGGATTTTTTTTTGTTAAAAAGAAGGATGGCTCTTTAAGACCTTGCATTGACTACCGAGGCCTTAACAAGATAACCATCAGAAATGTTTATCCGATTCCCTTGATCACCGAGCTTTTTGACCGATTAAAAAGTTCTAAAATTTTCACTAAGTTAGACCTTAGAGGTGCTTATAATTTAGTGAGAATCCACGACGGTGACGAGTGGAAAACTGCATTCAATACTCGATATGGGCACTATGAGTATACGGTAATGCCTTTTGGTCTCTGCAATGCTCCGGCAGTATTTCAGGACCTTATTAATGAGGTTCTTAGGGAGTTTCAAGATGACTGTGTAATTGTATACCTTGATGATATTCTTATACATTCCAGGGATATTGAGACTCACCACAGGCAAGTCAGGAGAGTTTTACACAAACTTCTTCAGCATGGCTTATACTGCAAACTAGAGAAATGCAGCTTTGACCAATCCCAAACTACATTTCTTGGTTATGTGATTTCTGGGGAAGGGTTTGAAATGGATCCGGAGAAGCTCCAATCCATACTAGACTGGCCTTTACCTCAGGGTCTCAAGGCTATCCAGAGATTCATTGGTTTCTCTAATTACTACAGACGTTTCATTAAGGGATACTCCTCTATCATTGCTCCCATCACTAACATGACCAAACAAGGGGCTGAGACTAAGAATTGGTCTACTGAAGCTCTTCGGGCTTTTGAGACACTCAAAGAGCTGTTTGCTTCCGCACCAATTTTAGTTCACCCTGATACTACTCTACCTTTCCTACTCGAAGTAGACGCTTCTGAGACAGGTATAGGTGCTGTTCTGTCCCAAAGGTTGGGTGTAGATAAACCACTACATCCTTGTGGATACTTTTCCAAAAAATTGTCCGGTACTGAAAGCAGATATGACATTGGTGACAGGGAACTACTAGCGGTTATAATGGCCTTGAAGGAGTGGAGACATTTATTGGAGGGTACCTTGCATCCTGTTACTATTTTGACGGATCATAAGAACTTATCCTATATTGGGGAGGCTAAACGACTATCATCTAGACAGGTTCGTTGGTCCATATTTCTCACTCACTTCAACTACGTACTCACATATAGGCCAGGTTCTAAGAATTCTAAAGCCGACGCCTTATCTCGCCAATATGAACCTGCTGCCGTATCTGAGCCGGTTTTGTCCTCTATAGTACCCAAGTGTAACATTATCGCTAACACTACTCTCAAAGTTCATTCCCCGCTACTTGATCAGATAAGGAACTTGCAGCATCTGGCACCTAGACTGACTCCGGTTTCCAGACTTTTCGTTCCTCCTGAACTTCAATTGGAGCTCTTACAGTGTCTTCACGAGAGTAAGGTGGCTGGTCATCCGGGTGTCCGCAAGACGTATTCTTTGATCTCCAAGGATTTCTGGTGGCCGTCGTTACGGAAGGATATTAAGGATTTTATCGGGGTTTGTGTGGTCTGTACTAAAACCAAACTACCGCATTCGCTTCCTTGTGGCCTTCTACAACCGCTGGAGATTCCTGACAAACCTTGGTCCTGTGTGGCTATGGACTTTATTGTGGATCTGCCGGTTTCTAAAAAACACACTGTTATCCTCACCGTAGTCGATAGGTTTACCAAGATGGCACATTTCGTACCTTTGCCTAAACTTCCGACTTCTCCTGAATTGGCAGAGGTCTTTGCTAAAGAGATTTTTCGTCTACATGGGATTCCTTCTGAGATCACTTCTGATAGAGGCTCCCAATTTGTTTCACGTTTTTGGAGGTCGTTCTGTTCTCAATTAGGCATCAAATTGAATTTTTCGTCCGCCTATCACCCTCAGTCTAACGGAGCTGCTGAACGAACTAACCAGAAGATTGAGCAATACTTACGTTGTTTTGTTTCCGAACACCAGGACGATTGGGTCGGTTTGATTCCTTGGGCAGAGTTTGCGCACAACAATCTTGTTTGTGACTCCACGCATTCAAGTCCCTTCTTCATGAACTATGGCTTTCATCCATCTATTCTTCCCCCGGTTTCTCCTTCCCAAGGAGTACCGTCGGTTGATGTCCATGTGGCCAACTTGAGGAAGTTGTGGGATCAGACTCGACAGATTCTTCTACACAATTCTGTACTGGTAAAGAAACATGCTGACAAACGTAGAAGGGCGGCTCCGAATTTTGTTCCAGGCGATAGAGTGTGGTTGAGCACTAGGAATATTCGTCTTAAAGTTCCTTCCATGAAGTTCGCTCCTCGTTATATTGGTCCTTACAGGATCTTGACTCGAATTAACCCAGTGGCATATCGTCTAGCTCTTCCAGCTACTTTACGCATCCCGAACTCCTTTCACGTGTCATTGTTGAAACCTCTAATCTGTAACAGATTCTCCTCCACAATCGCCCCTCCGCGCCCTGTTCAGGTGGAGGGTCAGGAGGAGTATGAGGTTAACTCCATTATTGATTCTCGTGTCTCCCGGGGACGAGTACAATATTTAGTTGACTGGAGGGGATATGGTCCTGAGGAGAGGAGTTGGGTACCACAAGAGGATGTTCATGCTCCTCGTCTTCGCAGGGCATTTCACTCCCGCTTTCCATCTCGCCCCGGCTCCTTCCGCCCGGTGGGCGTATCTGAGGGGGGGGGTACTGTCAGGGTACCTGGAGTCTCTACCGTTGAGAGAGGTAGAGACTTAGAAGGTTATCCGTCCGGACGCCATGTCTCCTCGGTCTCCCGCGGTTCACTCGGCCTTGCTAACGCCGGCCGCGAGGGAGTCACTTCCTTTTATAACAGAAGGACCGGAGGTAGACGTCATGACGCTAACCCGAAACATCCTGCCACTCAAATCTCGGGAGACGAATCAGGACTCGCCGGAGGCGTGTCTCCTCTCCCTAGCCAGGATACTTAACGGGGGTTCTCTCATTCACTCATTGCCCTGTCGTGGTTCTAGTCCTTCTAGTCACACAGTGCTTTGTGATTCTCTTGTCTTTTGGTTCTGACCCGGCTTTGTTATTTACTCTCCTGCCTTTCTGTATTCCTTGACCCGGCTTGTCTCTCGCTTACCTGTCTTCTGTTATCCTCGACCTCGGCTTGTCTCTGACCATTCTATTGTAGTTCTACGTTAGTCCGGCCATTCTAAGGACCGGTATACGTATCAGCTACTCTTTGTACTCTGCGTGTTGGATCCCTGACCCGATCCTGACACACTTATACGCACACAATGCCCAGCGATACTGAATCTCCTGATCTCTCCCCGTCCCTCTTGACTAGTGTCTCTGACTGCCTCTCTGCTGTTTCTTACTGGATGGCTGCCCACTTCCTTAAACTAAACTTGACCAAAACTGAAATTCTGGTCTTTCCTCCCTCAAGTGTTGTTACTCCTGTGTCTGTCTCCCTCCAAGTCAATGGTGCTACCATCAGCTCCACCACGCAGGCTCATTGCCTAGGTGTTCTCTTTGACTCCGACCTCTCCTTCAAGCCTCATGTTCACTCTATCGCCAAATCCTGTCATTTCCATCTCAAAAACATTGCGCGCATCCGCCCCTACTTAACGCCAGATGCGACTAAGGTGTTGGTCCATTCCACTGTACTTTCTCGCCTTGACTACTGTAATCCGCTTCTCAGTGGTCTTACATGCTCCCAACTTGCGCCGTTACAGTCCATAATGAATGCGGCGGCGAGGCTCATCTTCCTGTCCGCCCGCACCTCACATGCCTCACCCTTCTGTCAGTCCCTACATTGGCTTCCTATAAAATATAGAGCTCAATTTTAAATTCTGGTTCTTGCTTTCAAATGTCTACATAATGCTGCTCCCACCTATCTATCCTCCCTTATACACAAGTATGTCCCGTCTAGGCCCTTACGATCTACTGAAGACTTACGTCTATCTTCTGTCCGTACTCCCACCTCTGATGCTCGCCTTCAAGACTTCTCGAGGGCTGCACCGTTCCTGTGGAACTCACTTCCCTCCTCCGTTAGATGCTCACCCAGTCGACACTCCTTCAAAAAATCATTAAAAACCCACTTCTTCATAAAAGCGTATCAACTGATTCCTCTTCTGCAACTGTCACTAGTCTAATACTATCCTTACCTTTTGTGTCATTTTACCCCACTCCCTTTAGCACTAAACCCCTGTGTGTCCAACTTGTCTGGTTACAACTACATGTCTGTTCGTCCACCCATTGTAAAGCGCTGCAGAATTTGACGGCGCTCTATAAATAATATAATAATAATAATAATAACTCCCTCCGAGTCTGGGACAAAACGACACTGAAATACGGTTTGAACACCTCACCATCGCCAATGATGCCAATAATGAGAAACAGGGTATTTCCCCTGAGCATGAAAGCACATGAAAACAAAAACATAGAATACACGGGATTACAGAGGGCTATTCATCTCTAATCTCTAATCTCTAATCATTACTTTCGAGGCACTGAAAGAGAAGGCCTCACTAAAACCCTGTGATGAACTGAGCCTCGTCACGTGTTCTTGGAAGGGCCTGCTGGCCAGCCTCTTACCGAGAGACTATGGGCCCTTTAAAAAACTATTTGAGGGGGGCGGCGCCTGACTTCCGGTGCGGATGGCTGCTTTCTGTTAGAGCTCCGTAACGGCAGGCATCCAAAGCATCGATAACAGCAAGTATACCCGACAAACTTATTCCCCACTCGGCCCACAACATTCCCACAACGGCCCCGGACCGACCTGACATGGGAGGGGGAAGGAAATCCAAACATGGCGCGGAGGTGGCGCCGATATTCCGCGCCCGCAGGGCAGAGAGCTCCATACGCGGGGAAGATGGCCGCGATGAGGATTCTGACTCCGCGGCAAGTGACACAAGCCGCATGGCAGCCACAACACCCCTCACAAGGGACGACCTCCGGCACCTGCTCCAGGAGATTAAAACCAACATGGCTGCTGAGTTCACCAGGCACCTTGCACCTATCACTGCCAGCCTGAACGATCTGACGCACATAACCACCGCCATTGAGGATCAATTGGACCGTACCTCCTCGCGGACACAGATGAATGAGACCGCCATTGCTGCCCTACAAGAGCAGGTACACCAGCTGGAAGAGGCCCAAGAAGACCTCAATAACCGTTCCCGCCGTAATAATATACGGATTCGAGGGGTACCAGAGTCAGTGGGTATTGACACACTAGCATCCACGCTGTGAGAACTGTTCTGCGGCCTGCTACCCGAAGCCTCACCAGCCGAACTCCTGCTAGACAGGGCTCTCAAGGCCCCCCTCCCCAATGCAGCCCAGCCCAGGGACATTATTATCCGCATGCATTACTTCCACATCAAGGAAGCACTCATGAGAGCGGCCAGAGACACCCCGCTACAGATAGAGGGACATCAGGTATCCTTCTACCAAGACTTAGCCCCGAGCACTCTGCGCAAAAGGAGGGAACTGAGGCCCCTCACCCTGGAACTGGCCAGAAGACACATAAGGTACATCTGGGGCCACCCCTTTAAGCTGCAAGTCAGACAAAATGACAGAACCCACACCTTGCACATTATCTCGGAAGCCACTGAATTCGCAGAACGCCTGGGTCTACCCGCCATCGACTTCTCTGCAGAACCGACAGACAGGCGACCCATTGGAAGAACAGCACCCAGAGACCCACACCCAAACCCGATGGGAAGCCCAGCGCCCAGAGGATCTCGCCCCCCAACCACCAACTAACCACGATCAAAAGCAAGCGGCACCAGGGAACAGACTACCACTTCCGCCATAATCCTCACCAGCGACAAGCCACCAGGACAGCATGAAACACATCCTTGAGACTGCCGAAGCTACGGACTCACTCACCAGAAGACCGCACTCTGCCCGACCGATTGCCGACAAGAACCAGATAAGATATGACTTTCTCCTGTACATGTATACTCAGCCCTTGCTCCCATGACAGACTTAAGGGACACGATAGAATACCGGTTTCGGCCTTAGCCGTATCAAAATGTACCAATAGGGGAGCCGGAATGGCCCCGTTAGGCCTACCACAGACTTCCCGCGAGCAACACTGACCCCCAAACTAGGGCCTCCCTGCTCCGATATCCCTGATTACTCCCCACCCTCCCCCCCCCCCACCACACAACAAAAATAAATAAATACAAAAAAAAAAACCAAAAAAAAAAAAAAGAAAAAAAATGAACAAAAAAAAAACCCCACAAATTGCATACAAAATTTATATATATGTTACCGCTACGAGAATCATGATTGCCTAACCCTCTAGCACAGATCCTCACCTACAACCGAGGAAGTCCGTACAGGCACGGGCCACTACCCACGCTGTATCTATACCCCTCTGGCAGCATCACTAGGAACAGGTGGAGTAGGGGACGCCCAAGCATAGCTAGGCAAGCGACTCTCCGCTGCCCCTGTGGGGGGGACGTGCAAGACACGCAGGCAATTCAGGACCCACACCCACCCCACTACGTCCCATACGCACTAGACGCTACCCCGCATGCTACCAGTGGAGCGCACCCAGGGAACCCATCGCCAAAAGATCAGGCATCCCCTTCTCCCCATGCTCGCAACCCCGCACAGGGCCCCTTAGAAAATGGGACTCTCAGTGTATATGAAGCTAATCTGCATTACGGTACATTCAAGCTGTTGATGTTATGCATGCCAAGTTTTAACTGTTTTAACTGTTATATGTTTTATTCTATGTGACGCTCCCTCCCCTCTGGACTTAGCAAAGGCTACATGGAAGACAGGACCCACAGACACACAAAGGGCGACACGGACAGCTAACCCGATCGACAACTCTGGGATGCTGTACCAACTACACCACGACCTAACGGCAATGACCTACGACGATCACGACTCCGTACGAGGTGAGACACCACAGGCCTGACGGAACCACCAGTGACATGGACCGACCAATACACATCAAGGTATACACACCACCAGCCTCTATGCCTGCCGGCGACTCTGTTAGATAGACCGCCAACCCCTGACGACACAACACCACCCGGGTAAGAATACCCACGGAGCGGTTAGACGCTCACCCCCGTTTACTACTGGCCACACTATAAGCCCAGTAGCTCATCCCCTCTGACTTCTCGTCTACACTCTCCTGACCCCACCGACCTTTCCTCCCCGCCTCCCCCCCCCGCCTCCCCCCCTCCCTCTCCCCCTCCCTCAGCCTTGCAGCCTTGGACCGCCTGGGCGCGGGCCCCTCGTCCACTTACACTCCCTACACAGCTACCGCTCAGGAGTGCCACTAGACCAATGCCCACACACCTACGCTGCGTATCCATTAACGCAAAAGGCCTGAACCCACCAAACGACACAGCATACTCAGATGGGCACACAAGCAAAACATAGACATCCTACTTATCCAGGAAACCCATTTCACAACCCAACGAATCTTTCCCTTAACGAATAGATACTACACGAAAAGTTATATGGCTCCCTCCCCGGACTCCAAAACCAAAGGAGTCGCCATTCTACTAAAAGCCAATTGCCCCCTCTCCGATATAGTATGCAACAGGGACCCGCAGGGACGCTACGTCACGATACAAGGGAGGGTGGGCACCACGGTCTATGCCTTCTCCTCAGTTTACGCACCTACAACACCAGTTACGTCATTTTGGCAACAATTAACAACACACTTCAACACCTATTCTACTGCACGCCTCATCATAGGAGGAGACTGCAATGCAGTCCACACCCCGGCCATAGACAGGACGCATCCCCATACCACGCGCACCCGTCCATCGCAGAATGACGCCCTATTCTACCAATTCTTAGCATCACAAAACCTGATCGACATTTGGAGAGCGCAACACCCAATGACCAGAGATTATACATTTTACTCCCACCCGCACGGCACGTATTCCCGCATAGACCACTTCCTTGTGACCCCTAACCTGGTGCCCCAGGTCACCAAATCAGAAATAGGCTCCATATCATGGTCAGACCATGCAGAGATTGCGATCACCCTGACCCTACCGACCATCCACAAACACTGGACGTGGAGACTAAACCCACTCCTCTTACATGACGACCTAATCAAAGACAAAATTACAAAAGAGTTAAAAGACTACTTCGATCTTAACACACGGGCAGACACCGCACCCGCGACTATATGGGCCGCACACAAAACGGTCATCAGGGGCACCCTCATCAGCTTAGCGTCACACCAGAAAAAACGCTCGCAACAGCAAATCACCGACGCGATGACGGAGCTCCGCCACCTAGAAACCCTGCACAAAAAGAACCCACACCTCACCACGCTAACCAAACTGACAGCACTTCGGGATTTACTCAAAAGCCTTACACAAAAAGACACCGCTAAAGCCTTGATGTGGCTGAAACGCACATTCTATGAAAAAGGGAACAAGGCGGACACAATGTTGGCCCGCCGCCTCAAGCAACGAATCGAAGCCAAGCAGATCTCAGCTATACGCACTACAGAAGGAGACACAAGCAATTGCCCAACACGCATAGGTAGTATCTTCCAAGAGTACTACACTGACCTCTACAACCACACCCGACACTCCCAGACTAACCTAGACTCCCTACACGCCCGTATAGATAAATTCCTGAATAACGCATCCCTACCCGCGATGACCCAGGAGGCTAAGGCCTCAATGGGGCAAGAGGTGACGGTGGAAGAGATGGCGTCAGCCCTCGGCTCCTTCAAGCCCAACAAGAGCCCAGGCCCAGATGGCTACTCTGCCTTATATTATAAAGAATTTAGCCCACTACTACTTCCCCACCTGTGCAGGGTATTTAACGCCACACTACGGGGAGAAACCCTCCCACCGGACATGACTGGCGCGAATATCTGCCTCCTGCCCAAGCCCGGGAAGGACCACCTAGAGCCCTCTCACTACAGGCCGATATCTCTACTCAATGTAGACCTTAAACTCATGACTAAGGTTATGGCAAATACACTGAACCCGTACCTGGGCTCCCTCGTCCACCCAGATCAGGTGGGATTCATCCCCCATAGACAGGCCGCAGACAACACCCGGCGAGCAGTGGACCTTATATGGCTCGCTAACCACAGACAAATCCCAACTGCAGTAATATCACTTGATGCCGAAAAGGCCTTTGACCGCCTAACATGGTCATTTTTACACCGCACCCTAACGCACATAGGATTACCGCCGGAATTCACCTTTTTCTTGCAGGCGATATACCACGCCCCTCAAGGAGCACTCCTGCTACCCCACATACCACCCCCGCGCTTTCCCATCACCAACGGCACGCGTCAGGGATGCCCTTTGTCCCCCCTGCTATTTGCCCTCTCCCTGGAGCCCTTACTCCAGGCGGTGCGAGCCAGCGGGGAGGTGGAGGGGATCACGGTAAGGGGGGAGACATTCAAGATCTCGGCGTACGCCGACGATATCCTCCTGACTCTAACCAACCCAGGACAACCCCTAGGGCCCTTCCTAACCATTGTACAGGAATACTCCGACATCTCGGGCTATAAGCTCAATTTAAACAAATCTGAACTCCTCCCTGTACAGCTAGACTCCGCGAGCCTAGAAAAGATACGCCAAACATTCCAACTTAGGATCTGCCATATGGCTATTTCCTACCTCGGGATCCAATTACCAGCTGACGTCTCCTCCCTATATGCCAAGAACTACACCCCTATACTCCTTAAAGCACATGAAGACCTCATCAAATGGAGGCATTCCAGAGTCTGTGGCGGTGGGAGATCTGCAAGCATTCGCCACAAACCTGTTCCAGACCCTCTGTCCTGACTTGCCCGCCCAAATGCTTCTCCTAGACCGCATACACAGGGTGGCCAAAGCAAGAGCAGCACCATTATCCGCTCCCAGAGATGTACTACTCCGCGCACATTACCACCACATCAAGGAGGAGATACTCAGAGCCAGCAGAACAAACAAATCTCTGCCTGAAGCATACAAAGACGTTCAAATATTCGCTGATATTTCCCCAGCAACATTAGCCACACGACGACTCTTCACCCCAGTGACAACCGCCCTGAGAAAACACCAAATTCAATACAGATGGGGTTTCCCCACCAAACTGATAGTCACAAGAAATGGACAGACCACTGTGGTGCTCAGCCCAGACGAAGGCATACAACTCCTGAACAAATGGAATATACAACCGGCAGCGACACCCCAAGCACTCAGCACCCTACCTCCTGAGTGGAAACGGGCGAAGCGTTAGCCGTTGCTCACAACGCCTCACTGCAAGCTATTGATATCTTTAACCACCATGTTTCATAGTTCTCCACGGACTTCAACTTCTCCCCCAAAACGTTTCCACATGGGACTAGACACGCCCGCGCCATGGACCCCGCGGACACCGCAGGCAGCCACAATCAACTTCCTCAGGTCGGCTGGGGTAGTTACAAAATCATTGACTACATCATAACCAAGCGGCATCAAACAAGGTCTCTCCATTGCCCAACGCTAAGATGCTAAGATCACCTCCTGGCAGAAACGTTCCCAAAAGACAAGAATCCACACAAGGAACCACAGACTCTCCCCGGGACTATCAACAGAGAATAACACTACTCGAGACGCCTGAAGGGCGCACTCTCAGGTTCTGTTAGACCGATTCAGAGACTAGAGTGACACTGTAGAGCAAGGCTGCGGGAATTAGCCGGAACGGAGGGCGGGGCAAAAGGTAGGGCACGTACAAGCCCCCAGGTATATCTCTCCCATTCCAAGACCAGAGGCGAGAGGTCTCCGCCCACCACTTGGGGGCTTCTCAACCGACATACCGGAGCCAGGGTGTGTCCCCTAAAATTCCCCCCCCCAAAAAAAAAAACCCTGAGTACTCCGACAAAACAGTGTGAACACGTCTAAGACGCAACTACCCCAATAAGGGGATGGTCTCACACTGGGGGACTTAGGATAGAGGAAGGGGAGAACCTAACACTCACAGCCTGCCACCTAGGTTGGGACGGGGGGAGGAAGTTGAGGGAGACTTAGTCTTAGCGAGCAGCAAACCCTTGCAGTTTTTGTGGGGATTGTTTATGTTTATGTTTCTATCTTGTTTATGTTTCTATTCTAAAGTTGGAAGAAACTAATGTGTTATATTATGTACCTGTTACAAATGTTAAACTATTATATGTCAAGTTGGGGTCCGATACCACAATATCTAGAAGTGCATAGATCCGCCTGTACGGAATGTGTGGGTACCCAAACCCATAACGCTTAACCTTGACCCCGAAGGGAACTGGGCGACAAGCTCAGTACAGCCGAATCCAACTCTGTTCGCCGGAGGGCGACTTATTTTTAACTCAATGGGGGACTGCCCCGAGTTACTCCGGAGTGTTCACCTATGCGACACTCGCTATATTACCTTTCCTTCTCTAACTTTTCATCTTTTTTTCTCCTTTCCCTTTTCTTCACAGGCGGTACGACGGGTGAGGGGAGGTGGAGAACAGGCAATTATACGGGTATGTTATAGCACCACAATGTACACACACCATGCGCATAATTTTACATAATGTTAAAGGGTTGAATAACCCGTCAAAACGACACGCTCTCTACAAAGAAATAAGACAGCTTCAGGGTGACATTATATGTTTGCAGGAGACACACTTCCGCAAATCTGACCCATGCCGCTTCGGCATAAAACAATTCCCATACCAATTCCACGCTACTTCTGATACCAAATCCAAAGGGGTGTCCACCCTTATCAGCGGCCAAGTATCTTTCTCCTTAATCAAGAAAGTAGCTGACGCTAAGGGACGATTCTTAATAATAATAGCCAAGATCAACGACGTTACGTACACGATAGGCAACATATACGCCCCGAATGACCACCAAAGAGACTTCTTATGTAAAATCCTAGCCAAAATCGACAAAATACAACAAGGTTTCCTTGTCTTAGGGGGAGATTTCAACTGTATCCAAGACCCAATAATGGACTCTACCTCTGACAAAACACCCACTCGACTTAAGGCTCTATTGAAATCAGCCAAACAACTTACCACGCTTTTCCACTCCTACAATCTTTATGATGTATGGAGGACCAAGAACCCCTCGGGCAAAGCATACACATACTACTCTTCTGTACACAACTGCTACACAAGAATAGAGAGGTACTATGTAAAAGGCACACAACTAACACAGGTCATGGACTGCGAGACTGGAAATATCGAGTGGTCAGACCACGCTCCAGTCATCCTCACGTTAGCAGACAAATTTGCCTTAAAAAACAAACCCCCATAGCGACTCAATGAATCGCTCCTCCAAACTCCCCACTTTGCAGAAACCATGCAGATAGAAATAGACCAATATTTTGAGGTTAACACGACACCCACGATGTCCACAGAAACACTGTGGCAAGCCCACAAAGCAGTAGTTTGAGGTCTCTTTATAAAACAAGCTGCCCACACAAAAAGAACCTCACAAACCAAACTCCTAGAATGGAGCAAACAACTTGAACAATTAAATAAACAAAATCAATCGAAACCCTCCAAACACCTTAAAGAACAGATACTGCAATGCCAATCCAACATTCAAGAGGTACACCTACACTGCACCAGCCTCATGCTGAAAAAACTGAAACTTTCCCACTACACTCAAGGCAATGGAGCCGGTAAACAACTAGCCTCCACACTAAAAGAACTACAAATGCGTTCCAGAATTCCATATATACTCTCAGACACAAATGTAAAGATGATCTCCCCAAGAGACATTAGTAACGAATTTGCCTCCTTCTACACACAACTATACAACATCAGGAATGACCAGGAACAACACCACGCCACTATCAAGGAAACCACTGCATACCTAGAACACATTAACACTACCACGCTATCAACAGACCAAAGGGAATCATTGGCCAAACCAATAACCGCTGAAGAAATTGAGTATGTTATAAGGAATCTCCCAACCAACAAAACGCCGGGTCCCGATGGCCTGTCCAACATTTACTATAAAAAATTCTGTAAAAGTCTGACCCCCCACTTACTTAATTTATTCAACGACGCAGTTCTCAAGTCCAAGCTACCTCAAGATATGTTAGCGGCGACGGTAATCACCCTGCCAAAACCAGGAAAACCCCCCACACACTGCAAAAACTTCAGGCCCATATCCCTACTTAATTCAGATGCCAAAATATTCACCAAAATAATAGCCAACAGGATGTCAGACGCTCTTATGACACTTATCGACTACGTGAAGGGGAGACAGTGCACGGACAACACTAGGAGGGTACTTGACATCATGTACTCCATGCAAAAACAAAAAACACAAGGGTTACTAGTATCCCTTGATGCCGAAAAGGCATTCGATCGCCTTAGCTGGAATTTTTTCGAAGCTGTGCTGAAACGATACGGCTTCCCGGACGAATTTCTGTCTGCGGTTAGGGTGCTGTACAATGTACCCACAGCTAAAGTACTATACGGAGGCTTTCTCTCTGACCCCTTCACCATCACTAATGGGACGCGACAGGGATGCCCGCTGTCACCTCTGCTGTACGTACTAGCCCTCGAGCCACTGGCGACCCGAATTAGGGCCCACCCTGGTATACAAGGAGTTCACATAGGCCGTACAGAACGCAAACTCAGTTTATTCGCAGACGATGTCCTTCTCACCATCACACAACCCGACACCTCCATTAAGGCACTCACAGAGATTTTGAAAGAATATAGCAGGCTCTCATACTACAAATTAAATGAGGCCAAAACACAAGCCATGCCAATCAACCTAGAGCACAAAACGACACACAACCTCAAAACACACTACAACTTCGACTGGAGAAAAGACCATATAGTATATCTGGGCATAAAACTAACTAAAAACACACTAGACCTGATCAAGGCCAACTATCTTAAAGTGGCATCAGACATCCGCACAAAAATGGACAAATGGACAGGTAAATTCCTGTCCTGGCTGGGCCGCATAGCGTCCTTTAAAATGATGCTGCTCCCGAAGCTGCAGTTCCTGTTCCGCTCCATACCAGTGGAAGTCCCAAAGACATACTTTACCAAATTGCAAAAACACATAGACAGGTTTATTAATGACCGACACAAATCCCGCATCCCAAAGGCCACAGCCACTAGAAAATTAGGAGAGGGGGGAATGGGCAGACCAGATATCCTAGCTTACTACACAGCCACTATACTCAGCCACACCATCACAGCCCAAGACACAAAACACCAACCACCATGGGTAGAGATTGAGTCCCATTGGTCCCTAACAGAAGGGATCTCTTGTTTATTCTGGATACCTAAGCCCCTAAGACCACAAACGCACAACATGCTACCCACCACAACCCTAATGCTAAAGACATGGGATAATAAAAAAGGTAAGTTCTCCTCTTGGAGTCCAATGTTGTTAGCTACTCCAATTAAATGCTTCAAATACTACATTCCCACCTTTGACAGCAGGGGATGGGAGAGCAGGGGAGCATTCTATCTACACCAAGCATGGAGCGGAGAGGGCTTGATCCCTTTCTCCCAACTCAACCTGCCGCTGAGCACACCCCAAATAAGTAGCCTGTCATACCTACAGCTACAATCCCTACTAAAAACCTCTAATCAAACAAGATCCCTTCACCCACCCACAATACAAAACATGACCAAAATAGAAAAAATGTGCGCAGGGCTATTACCAAAGAAAAAGGTAATATCGACTTGCTACGAAGTAATTTTGAGGGATGACAAACGCCCTATGCCAAAATACACCAAAGACTGGGAAGAAGACCTAGGTCACAAGATACCTGAAGCCGTCTGGTCTGGGGCCTTCAAGGTACACAAAAAATACACAAGATGCAACTCCCACGTAGAACTAATACGGAAAATAGCCACCAGATGGTACCTAACACCAGCGAGGCTAGCGCACATGTTCCCAAACACTTCTGACAAATGTTGGAGATGTAACACTGACAAAGGAACAATGTTACATATCTGGTGGGACTGCCCGATAATCAAATCCTTCTGGGCGAAGATCGCCAGGTTAATTGGGGAAGTCATACACAAACCGATAAGGGAATCAGCATAATTTTTCCTACTGTTCATATTCCCCGACCTCCTCTCTAAACAACAAGGGACTCTGACATTCCACATATTGATAGCAGCGAACTTACTTATAGCTAGGAAGTGGAAATCCACCACTGCCCCTCCCATAAGCGAAGTGATACAACAGGTATCTCTCAATGGCAGGTAAGAAAAGATGGCTCATGAGAGCTCTGATAGACACAATAAAAACCTAGATACATGGGTAAAATGGAATGAATGGCTGAAAGGACAGACGGACCTAAATGCTGCGGCACAAGACGCAACATCCAGGTGACAAAGGAATAAGTTATCCATGACAGGAACCTTTTAGATCACGTCAAAGGTATTAGCAGAACCCGTAGAGACAACCATTACTGCCTGCTCTCCCTCACCCCCCCTCCCCGCCTAGAAGACCCAAGAAGACATCATAAATGCCTAAAACTAACCCTCATCTCGCTATTCTTCTCTACTTTCCTCTCTCTCTTTCTCTCCTCTCTATAGGAATCCTCACAACCAGCCTTAAACTGGAACTTCCCTAAAAACAACTGGGGTCCACATAGTCGGACACACCACAAAGGACCATAGGCACACAAACGCGACGCTACCGCAGTCCTTAGAGACCCCATATGTAGGGAGCGACACACGGGCGAGGGGGCCGGCAATCAGCAAACTAGAAATTTAACAGAGTTGGGGTTAACTGGCTGGCGGCCGACAGAAGGCAGCAAACATGTACACACAACTGCATAACCGTATAATAATATAACGTTAATGTACAGAAAGTATGCAATCACTATAACAAACCATGGTGCCGATACACTGTTCAACTGTACTATCTATTGTGTCCTGTATATGTCTGGATTTCCGGAATAAAAAGAAATAAAATATTAAAAAAAGAATAGATAATACAAATGTAATTGACCTTATAAATCTGTTCCTTCAGCAGCGTTCAGCTGGGTAACTGGAGCAGTAATTTCTAACCCTAAGAGTACAGTTCTTGCTCCTACACTGGCGTGTTTAAAATGTAACAGAAACGTCATGTTAATTGGGGCCTATAAGCAGCCAGACCACTTTGACTAAATAAAACGGTCTAGGTGCCATGCCCCCCCACTAACCCTGTGTCTGAAAGCATTGCGCATCGCTGTGTCTGTCATACTAACCTCCCATTGCTTTCACATGAAAAAGCAATGGATTCACTAATACCATCAATCCCAATGATCTCACACCCGAGATAGCGCTGCGAGGGTCAAAAGGTAAGTCAACTCATATTTTAAACTCTAGCAGTGGGGGCCGATCACCTAAACAGTGACATACCTTATTCCTAACGCTAACGTCTTCCTTTAACCCTTTATTTCCAATATTGCGTTTTCGTTCAATTATCAATAAAAAATATTTAGCAGTCTAGATCCCTCGTATTGTTTACTCTTTTTTCCTTTTCTGTATTTTTCCCCTGCTTTCTTCTTTTGTCCCTGCTCTCTCCCATGCGGGAAGTCTGCCCTCTACCCTCCCTCGTTATTCATGGTTCACCACCGAAACACATTATCCTGTGGATTGAAGACTTTCTCTGCTCTACCCGAAGCACAGTATCTTGCAACCTGAGACTACGGAATGATGGGCACCACTTGTTTGTTGTTCCCATGAACTCTTTTCGGGAAGTCTCTCTATTACATTTCTAGGATTCCTACCTCTTGGTTACCATATTTCTGTTTCCTTTCGGTTACCATATTTCTGTTTCCTCTTGGTTACCATATTTCTGTTTCCTCTTGGTTACCATATTTCTGTTTCCTCTTGGTTACCATATTTCTGTTTCCTCTCGGTTACCATATTTCTGTTTCCTCTCGGTTACCATATTTCTGTTTCCTCTTGGTTACCATATTTCTGTTTCCTCGGCTAGCATATTTCTGTTTCCTCTCGGCTACTATATTTCTGTTTCCTCTCGGTTACCATATTCTGTTTCCTCTCGGTTACCATATTCTGTTTCCTCTCGGTTACCATATTCTGTTTCCTCTCGGTTACCATATTCTGTTTCCTCTTGGTTAGCATATTCTGTTTCCTCTTGGTTAGCATATTTCTGTTTCCTCTTGGTTAGCATATTTCTGTTTCCTCTCGGTTAGCATATTTCTGTTTCCTCTCGGTTACCATATTTCTGTTTCCTCTCGGTTACCATATTTCTGTTTCCTCTTGGTTACCATATTTCTGTTTCCTCTTGGTTACCATATTTCTGTTTCCTCTTGGTTACCATATTTCTGTTTCCTCTCGGTTACCATATTTCTGTTTCCTCTCGGTTACCATATTTCTGTTTCCTCTTGGTTACCATATTTCTGTTTCCTCGGCTAGCATATTTCTGTTTCCTCTCGGTTACTATATTTCTGTTTCCTCTCGGTTACCATATTCTGTTTCCTCTCGGTTACCATATTCTGTTTCCTCTCGGTTACCATATTCTGTTTCCTCTCGGTTACCATATTCTGTTTCCTCTTGGTTAGCATATTCTGTTTCCTCTTGGTTAGCATATTCTGTTTCCTCTTGGTTAGCATATTTCTGTTTCCTCTCGGTTAGCATATTTCTGTTTCCTCTCGGTTACCATATTTCTGTTTCCTCTTGGTTACCATATTTCTGTTTCCTCGGCTAGCATATTTCTGTTTCCTCTCGGTTACCATATTCTGTTTCCTCTCGGTTACCATATTCTGTTTCCTCTCGGTTACCATATTTCTGTTTCCTCTCGGTTACCATATTCTGTTTCCTCTTGGTTAGCATATTTCTGTTTCCTCTCGGTTAGCATATTTCTGTTTCCTCTCGGTTACCATATTTCTGTTTCCTCGGCTAGCATATTTCTGTTTCCTCTCGGTTACTATATTTCTGTTTCCTCTCGGTTACCATATTCTGTTTCCTCTTGGTTAGCATATTCTGTTTCCTCTTGGTTAGCATATTTCTGTTTCCTCTCGGTTATCATATTTCTGTTTCCTCTCGGTTACCATATTTCTGTTTCCTCTCGGTTACCATATTTCTGTTTCCTCTTAGCTAGCATATTTCTGTTTCCTCTCAGTTAGCATATTTCTGTTTCCTCTCGGGTACCATATTTCTGTTTCCTCTCAGTTAGCATATTTCTGTTTCCTCTCGGTTACCATATTTCTGTTTCCTCTCGGGTACCATATTTCTGTTTCCTCTCGGGTACCATATTTCTGTTTCCATATTTCTGTTTCCTCTCGGTTATCATATTTCTGTTTCCTCTCGGTTATCATATTCCTGTTTCCTCTCGGCTAGCATATTTCTGTTTCCATATTTTTGTTTCCTCTCGGTTATCATATTTCTGTTTCCTCTCGGTTATCATATTTCTGTTTCCTCTCGGTTAGCATATTTGTTTCCTCTCGGGTACCATATTTCTGTTTCCTCTCGGTTAGCATATTTGTTTCCTCTCGGGTACCATATTTATGTTTCCTCTCGGTTACCATATTTCTGTTTTCTTTGCCTCCCTTGTGTGGGATATTTTCTCCTGATCTTTTTTTTTTTTTTTTGTAAATTGATCAATCAACAAAAATCTATATTGACTAAAATGTTGTGAACATGAAACCACAAAACAATTCCAATCTACATCAATTTCATGTTGCATGTTCTTTTGGGTGTGTATATTTATTGAATACACAGAATTTCCTGGCAGTGAATATACAGAACTAGCAACTGGGCTACGATCAGTAGGAATATTGTGAAACCCAGTATTCAGACAGCAAAGATGACGGTCCCACAATGCCCAGCACTCTCTCCCACAATAGCCAGCACATGGTCTTACAATGCCCGGCACACTCTCCCACAATGCCCGGCACACAATCTTACAATGTCCGGCACATGGCCCCACAGTGTCTGGCACGCGCCCCCCTCCCCCTATGCCCGGCATGTTGTCCCACAATGCCCGGATCACAGTCTTACAATGCCCGGTATGCAGCCTTACAATGCCCGGCACACAGCCCCACAATGGCCAGCACGTGGTCTTACAATGCCTGGCACGTGGTCACAATGCCAAAGATTTATGCATACCTATTCCTACATCTCGTGTGGCTGAGAGCTAAGAATTGTGGTATTCACCCTTGTGCATTTTAGGAGGAGCTTGGCCATGCCCAGAAGAAGCTTCGAGAATCTAGAATATTGTCTTTATATTGTTTACAGTGACAAACACACAGCGAGCAAATAGATATGTTATAGGCTTAATATTCTATCTCTGGTCTCCACCAATAGAGCAAGTCATAGTTTCCTCACACTTTGATTACGGTGAATCGCATGACGCCATTTATTCGGTTCATGCCGCAGAGGGATTTGGAAAGGAAAATGGAAGTTCCAAGGTGTACAATATGCCTGTAGGCCATTACCTCACACATGGTTTTTAAAGCTCTAAAGGTCCTGAATAAAAAGAAATTCTAATTATCAGCAGGAAGGTGTGAGGATGAGCCGTGTCTGTATTTCCTGACACACGGCAGCAGGAGGGGGACATATCACAGTCCGTTTTAATTATCTTTTGCTTTGCTACTGGCAGAGTCTACACTTGAAATAAGGTCATGTCTGTGATAATTAATCACTGTAATGAGGTGCTCTATGAAAACAGATTAAGAGTTTGTACAGAATAAGACAAAAGGGAGGAAGAGAGAATCTAGGGGTTACAAGTGCTTAAAGCAAACTTATTTTAAAAAAGAGCGTCTAATGGTCATTCGTTAAACATTCACATGGCGTCCATCTTGTCTCCTTTCAGAATTAGGTTGCATGTTTATTCTGCAATGTAGTCGTTAATTGAATATATATAGTTTTCTTACACAAACACACAACTCATTATTTCTTATTGCCCTGAGAAAGTCAGGCTTTCTTCATTGTTTCATCACCCTAGGACATTCTTCTTCCATTGTGCGTTATGGGGGGGGGGGGGTTGCGTGAGCGAGAGACAATAGCAGACACTTTATTCTAAAACACAAGTTACGTTAAGCACAGTATCTTTCAACGTGGGACTACGGAATGATGTTTTAGTTTGTAATGTAATGAACCCTGAAGTGGTAGCTAGGGGTTCGTATGATTTGAGCCGAACGGCCAAGAGCCTGAGTGATTATAGCTCGTCGTTCCGTTCCTCTATTTGGTAGTTAATTCCCAAAGACACAAAATCCTCTAGTGTAGCTTTCCCAAATAGCAATCAGATACCCAAACACCAGCCGAAACATGATGAAGGGTGTAACAAGAATGGTGTTTATTGAGACCACATAGGCTTTTTTGGAGGTCCCCCTGCAAGAGGACCTCCCACAGTACACAAACAAAATAGCCAATCATAATGTACAGTTGCAATTAAACACTCCCTCTCTCCGCCTGGGAGATAATGAGATAAGTTAAGGAACAACCCAATTATCTCCAGGTGCATACATTTTTCCCAAAACTCAGAACATCCCTTTACGTTTACGGTATCCCCACAAATGACATCTCCCCTGATATCCCCGATCTGGGAGAACAACATAGTAAAATTTCACCCAGATCGGTTCAGGGGTTCTTAAAAAGTGTGGAAGTCTTAAGTTACCGACCACACACACGAGGCTCCTGCCCAAAATAGTTCCACGAATTCAGTGTGTGCGGTCAGTCAATTTCGAAAATGTCAAATAACGAAATAATCCACGAATGGTGCCTCCTGGCTCATAGGAGCGATTGTTCCCCTTATACGAATGCACCAAAGTACCGAACAGCGCTCTCCTAGCTGTTCGTGAAATATAGATCCATGTTCGTATGTTTGGGACCGGTGTTCGGGAAGTTGAGTGTCTAATTTTAGTTCCAGACACACGAACCCAGTCCCGCTGTCTTTGTCCGAACAAACAAGATGCCCGCCGTTTTCTCAGCCACGTGGCATTCGGATATATGAATGGCTGCCACCCTGAGAGGGCGCTTAATTGACTCCTTTGAAGTCAATGAGCCAGGAGGGTGGTCGGTTGTAACGGAACTCCCCGTACTCCAACCGAGTACGCTTTCTAGCTGGCGCCGAGGACCACAAGCACCGCACCGGACACCACAACCACTGCAGACTCCACAACCGCCGTAGCTTAACTGGAGTCTCGCCGTCTTCCTTCCACCCTGGATCAGCGTCTGTCCTCCAGGACCGTGTGGTGAAGACTTCTCCTCCAGGAGAGCGTAACAGGAACAGCTCTTAAAAGAGCTAAGTGATTAAAGCTCAAGGGAGTATGCAGAGCATAGCAATCCCCAGTGTGAGTATAGCTGTCCACTCCAATCACGAGACAAGACTACTTGTTGAGGGTCAAGAAGAACTGTGTTTAATTAGCACCAAAGGGCCTTCTTTAATGGAGGTCTCACACATACAGAACCGCCCACAGGGTTTTGCAGAACAACCAATAAACACGTAGTATACAGTACAAACACTCCCATCAATTACACACAAACCCTCCCCTCTGCCTGTGATACAATTATCTCAACACAATAGACTAACTTAATTATCACAGGCAGAAAATATACAGTTTTTACACAATTCTTATACTTTAAAATTATACATACAATATTAATAAAAGTTATCAGACAACGGTTACATCCCACAGATTCCCTCCCCTCAGATTAACAGTTAACATACATTCAATCTTCATAAAAACCACATATTATTAATCAGCATGCTTGAAATATGAACATACTCAAAAATCATGCAAATCCTTACATTAGTTCAAAAGTTAGTTGGAAGTCCTTTGTGACCGACCGCAGGCACATTTTCCTGCCCAAAACAGTTCCATGCATTTGGGCTGTGCGGTCGGTCTATTTTACACTGAGAAAATTACTAAGTCCCATTCGAACGGGCGTTCGAATCTTCGAACGGGACTTAGTCTCCAGCCGCGGTGTGGAAGAAGGTACGGGTTCGAATAAGTTAAAATGGCCACCGCCACGTGTTCGTTTGTCGAATGGCGGCCACTTCGACGACTTCGGCACTTCGACTGCATTCGAAGTGCCAGTTTAAAAGTTGTAATACTGCTCCCACGTATTTAAAGGGCCAGGAACAGCATATAAAAATCCATTGTGCCCAAATACAGTTCTTAGAGGGCAATACATCCCAGGGCCATAGTCGCAGGGCAGGAGGCTGGCAAACAGGCCCCTCCAAAAACCAGTGGCGAGGTTACTTTCGCCACAAGGGGGACTAGCAGGCACGGATACAACATCACCAGATACATTACTAGCAGTAGACACTGTATCTAGTGATGATGTATCTGAGCACCTGGCAGGGTCAAAATCAGGGTCAGAGTCTAACATAGACGCGTCAGATTCTAGCGCAAGGGTGGCATATGACTGCTCAGCGCGGTTTGACTTCCATGACCCATGTGACATGATCACAATCACTTTACTTAGTGACCTGTCACAAAAAAATAAAAAAAATAATAACCCCTGAAAAAATGAACAGACAGCAAAATAAGTGATGCTGTGCAAGAGCCTGTGATCTGTATAGTGATCACTGGCAGGACAGGGGTTAATCGTTCTGAAAAGAGCTTTTGGGTCTCAAAAAAGATCTCACAAAAAAATGAACCCCTAAAAAAAAAAAGGCACAAACAGCAGAAAAGATCTGCTGTGCAAGAGCCAGTGATTATAGTGATCACTGGCAAGACAGGGGTTAATGGCTCTGAAAAGAGCCTTTGGGTCTCAAGATTTTACAAATCCCTACCTATAAATACCTAAATCTCTCTAGCTAAACCACAGATCTCTCTCCCTCTCTTACTAAAACACAAGTGAAGAGAGGGAGCATGGCCGGTGCTAGGATTTTTAGTTACACAGGCGAAGATGCATTTTGGCGCCCCCAACCCTCATTAAAAAAAAAAAAATGCATCTTCACCTGTGTGTCTTTCCTCCCAAGCCACAGTCACACAGGCATTATTTTTCAGTCACACAGTCAAAGTCATACAGGTACACTGTCATACAAAGACAGCAATATTCAGGCACGCATATAAAAACATACATGCATACAGAGGCATACCGTCATACAGACACATACATACAGACAGGCATACAGAAACATACATACAGAGACATCCAGGCACATACATACAGACATACAGGCATAAAGAAACATACATACAGAGACATACAGGCATGCAGACACATACATGCATACATACAGGCATACAAAGACATACACACAGACAGATACATGCATGCATACAGAGACATAACGTCATACAGACACATACATATAGACAGGCATACAGACACATACATACATACAGAGGCATACCGTCATACAGACACATACATACATACAGAAACATGCATACAAAGACATACAGGCATACAGAGACACACAGACACACACATACGTACATACAGAGACATAAAGGCATACAGTTACATACATGCATACAGAGACATATATACAGACATTCAGAGACAAACATACATCCAGTTACATACATGCATACAGAGACATACGTACAAGACATACAGGCATACGGACACATACATACATACAGAGGCATACCGTCATACAGATACATACATACAGACAGGCATACAGAAAAATACATACTCACACACACACAAACTCACAGACACATACTCGAACACACACACTGACATACTCACACACACCGACAGACACACTCACTCACACACAAACTCATAGACACACTTACACACACACTGACAGACACACACACTGACAGACACACATACTGACAGACACACATACTGACAGACACACACACACACACACTGACAGACACACTCACACACACTCACTCACACACAAACTCATAGACACACTTACACACACACTGACAGACACACACACTGACAGACACACACACACACACTCACTCACACACATACACACTGACAGACACTCACATTTACATGCACACACACAGTAATTCATAAAGTAATTAATAATAAATTACATTTAAATGTCCCACCCAGCCTCCCTACCTGGAGTGCTGGCGTGGGTCTCTCATTGGTGGTCCAGTGAGGCTGCTGGGAGGCGTGCGGCTGAAGTTGATTAGGAGGCGGCGAGGGAGCTCTCTGGTTTCCCTGACCGGCTCCCTCGCGCGCCTTTTGCTGATGCCGCGGGAGCCTGAATATGACGTCATATTCCGGCTCCCGCGGGATCAGAAAACAGCCTGCGAGGGAGCCGGTCAGAGAGATCAGAGAGCTCCCTCGCCACCTCCTAATCAACTTCAGCCGCACGCCTGCCAGCAGCTCCGGGGATCCAGGAGGTGACCAGGAAGGAGGGAGCACTTCCCTCCTGCCGGTCACTGGAATTTTGCGCCCCCAGAGCCGGTGCGCCCTAAGGCGGCCGCCTGTGCCGCCTTATGGACGCGCCGGCCCTGAGAGGGAGGCAGATCCACACTAATCAGAGAAATGGGGAACACACTTGGGATGAAATTGCTAATGGGGCAAGCTATGATTGCATGACTCCAGCCTGCCCCTTATGATGCGGCATGCTAAGGACGCCCCCAGAAGCCCCATGATTCACTGCCTTTAGAAAAAGGGGGGGGGGGAGTTAATATTGATCATTTTATTTATTTTATATTTATTTTTTTTATATATATTATTATATATGCACTGAGTGCCAGGACCCCTCAAGGCACTCATCACATGCAGAGCATCACTGCTATACTATCAGAGCTTCCAGAGCTCAAAATAGGTGCAGACGTACCAGGTACGTCCAAGGTCATTATGGACTGTTTTCTGCCAGACGTCCCTGATACGTCCGCGGTCGGGAAGGGGTTAAAGGGCAATACATCCCAGGAGCTATAGTCACATGGCAGGAGGCTGGCAATCAGTCCTCTCTAATGCCCAGTGGCAAATGGCAGTTTGTCACAGGTGTTCGGTAGTTTTAATCTACCGAACCAAGGTTGCATAAAATAAACGAATGTTCAGAGAAAACCACGAAATCCCGGCTGGTTTTCTCACAGTCTACAACTTAAAATCTAATTTCAGCAGCCAGAATGCAGGTATCGACAATGGACAGAGATTTACCAGGTTCTGGCAAAGTGACCAAGAGGTTTTCAGATGCAGGCCTGGTGGGCATAAAATGGTTAAACATGGGTACTAAATTATGAGTCAACAAGTGTTGGAATATCTCATGATATACAGCTTGAAGCCAGCTGGGATAATGATCCAACCTAGATTGGTGAAGTTTAACCCCATGCCATCCATGCCCTGCTGAAAACCAGCGCATCTCCAGTTATGTATAAAGGGGCAAATGGAAACATGCTTTATCCACACACGTATCAGTAGTCCTTCACAATGACAATAATTTTGATTTTTGTTTTGAAACAATTGTGGGGGGTGGATCGCTACCCCTACAGATTAGGGTTGTAGGGGTTTTAATACAGGAGTGAGGCAGTTAAAGGTTAGGTTTGCATCCAGCACTATCGTTATCAGTAGGCTGATGGGTGGTGGGTAGAGATGTCCCGAATATTTCGCTGGCGAATAGTTCCCGGCGAACATAGCTTGTTCGCGTTCGCCATGGCGGGCGAACATATGCGATGTTCGGTCCGCCCCCTATTCGTCATCATTGAGTAAACTTTGACCCTGTACCTCACAGTCAGCAGACACATTCCAGCCAATCAGCAGCAGACCCTCCCTCCCAGACCCTCCCACCTCCTGGACAGCATCCATTTTACATTCATTGTGAAGCTGCATTCTTAGTGAAAGGAGGGACAGTGTAGCTGCTGCTGATTTAATAGGGAAATCAATAGCTAGGCTAGTGTATTCAGTGTCCACTACAGTCCTGAAGGACTCATCTGATCTCTGCTGTAAGGACAGCACCCCAAAAAGCCCTTTTTAGGGCTAGAACATCAGTCTGCTTTTTTTTTTTTTTCCTGTGTAATCTAATTGCAGTTTCCTGCCAGCCAGCGTATACTGTGTCCACTTGCCCAGTGCCACCACTCATATCTGGTGTCACAATAGCTTGCATTTAACAAAAAAAAAAAACTTTTTTGACTGTGAAATAATAGCAGTCAGTTTCCTTCACACGTGTGCGTTTCAGGGCCTGCCAGGGCACAGTGTCACACCAGTGTAACTCATATCTGGTGTAACAGTAGTGTACATTTAAAAAAAAAAACACTTTTTTGACTGTGAAATAATAGCAGTCAGTTTCCTTCACACGTGTGCGTTTCAGGGCCTGCCAGGGCACAGTGTCACACCAGTGCAACTCATATCTGGTGTAACAGTAGTGTACATTAAAAAAAACTAGAAATTTGACTGTGAAATAATAGCAGTCAGTTTACTTCATACGTGTGCGTTTCAGGGCCTGCCAGGGCACAGTGTCACACCAGTGCAACTCATATCTGGTGTAACAGTAGTGTACATTAAAAAAAAACTAGAAATTTGACTGTGAAATAATAGCAGTCAGTTTACTTCACACGTGTGCGTTTCAGGGCCTGCCAGGGCACAGTGTCACACCAGTGCAACTCATATCTGGTGTAACAGTAGTGTACATTTAAAAAAAAATAATTTTTGACTGTAATAGATTGAATAGCAGTTAGTTGTCTGCAAGCGTGTGTGTCAGGCCTACAGCGTCTACTCTGCCAACTTCTGCCAGTGCACAGTGCCACTCATATCTGTTGTCACAGTAGCTTGCACGCATAGTACCACTAATCGAAAAAAAAATGACAGGCAGAGGCAGGCCACCGCGCAGGGGCCGTTGTGGTGTTGTGATTCCCTTTGGCCCTAGAATAATGCCCAGTGTTCAGAGGCCACGTACCCTGAACTTGAAAAGTTCTGAGGACATAGTTGACTGGCTAACACAGGACACCCAATCTTCTACAGCTTCCGCTCGGAACCTTGACGCACCATCCTCCTCCAGCTTAGCTCTCTCAAGTTACCACGCGCCCGCCTGCCGCCACCACCAACACTAGCACCACAGCCGCTTCACTTGATCTGTCAGAGGAGTTATTTACACATCAGTTGGAAGAAATGAGTGATGCGCAACCATTATTGCCAGAGGATGTAGATAACAGGGATATGTCTCAGTCAGGCAGCATTACACACATGGACGTACGGTGTGATGATGATGATGATGTACCCGCTGCTTCTTCCTTTGCTGAGTTGTCAGATACAAGTGAAGCGGTTGATGATGACGATGCATCCGTGGATGTCACGTGGGTGCCCGCTAGAAGAGAAGAAGAACAGGGGGAAAGTTCAGATGGGGAGACAGAGAGGAGGAGGAGACGAGTTGGAAGCAGGGGGAGGTCGTCGCAAGGAGCTAGTGGCACAGTCAGACAGCATGCATCGGCACCCGGGGTCAGCCAGACAGCACGCCAATCAACGCATGCTGTTGCCACCACCAGAATGCCGTCATGGCAGAGCTCAGCAGTGTGGCATTTTTTTTGTGTGTCTGCCTCTGACAACAGCGATGCCATTTGCAACCTGTGCCAAAAGAAACTGAGTCGTGGGAAGTCCAACACCTACCTAGGTACAACTGCTTTGCGAAGGCACATGATCGCACATCACAAACGCCTATGGGATCAACACATGAGTACAAGCAGCACACAAACTCAAAGCTGCCATCCTCCTCCTGGTCCAGCATCTTCAGCCACGTCAACCACTGCTGTCCTCCTTGCCCCCTCTCAACCATCCGCCACTCCGTCTCTCGCCTTGAGCAGTTCCTGCTCATCTGCCCACAGTCAGGTGTCTGTCAAGGACATGTTTGAGCGTAAGAAGCCAATGTCACAAAGTCACCCCCTTGCCCGGCATCTGACAGCTGGCTTGTCTGAACTCTTAGCCCGCCAGCTTTTACCATACAAGCTGGTGGAGTCTGAGGCGTTCAAAAAATTTGTTGCTATTGGGACACCGCAGTGGAAGGTACCCGGCAGAAATTTCTTTGCACAAAAGGCAATCCCCAACCTGTACTCGATTGTGCAAAAGGAAGTAATGGCATGTCTGGCACACAGTGTTGGGGCAAGGGTCCATCTGACCACTGATACCTGGTCTGCAAAGCATGGTCAGGGCAGGTATTTCACCTACACTGCGCATTGAGTAAACCTGCTGACGGCTGCCAAGCATGGAATGCGTGGCTCTGCAGAGGAGTTGGTGACACCGCCACGACTTGCAGGAAGGTATGAAGAACATACCTTCAGTGAGATCACTGAGGACGAGGAACGGTACATGAGTAGCTCGGCATCCAACCTTGTGCAAATGGGGTCTTTCATGCTGTCGTACCTGTTGAGGGACCCTCGTATAAAAAGGCTAAGGGAGAACGACCTGTACTGGGTGTCCACGCTACTAGACCCCCGGTATAAGCAGAAAGTGGCGGAAATGTTACCGAATTACCGCAAGTCGGAAAGGATGCAGCAGTTCCAAAATAAATGTAAAAGTATGCTTTACACAGCGTATAAGGGTGATGTCACAGCACAACGGGAATCTAACAGGGGAAGAGGTGAAAGTAATCCTCCTCCTCCCACGACCACGCCGGCAAGGACAGGACACTTTACAGACGTGTTGTTGATGGAGGACATGCGGAGCTTTTTAAGTCCTACGCATCGCCACAGCCCTTCGGGGTCCTCCCTCAGAGACCGACAGGTAGCAGACTACCTCGCCTTAACTGCAGATATCGACACTCTGAGGAGCAATGAACCCCTTGACTACTGGGTGTGCAGGCTTGACCTGTGGCCTGAGCTATCCCAATTTGCGATAGAACTTCTGGCCTGCCCCGCTTCAAGTGTCCTGTCAGAAAGGACCTTCAGTGCAGCAGGAGGTATTGTCACTGGTATTTGACTAGGTCAAAAAAGTCTAGATTACCTCACCTTTTTTAAGATGAATGAGGGATGGATCCCGAAGGGTCTGACAGTGGGCGATACATTCGACTAAAAAAGGCCTGATGAGGGGGACGTAACAGGGATTAAACTGATAAGAATAGTACTACTTAACACACCACTCCTATCTGGTGGCACATTAGATTGCACGCGCAGTGCCCCAAATTTGAAGTAGGAGGACCGACCAAGCATCTTTTTCCATCTCCCGGTTCCTAAAATCGATGCCATATACACGTCCCCTGATAGGGGACGTAACAGGGATTAAACTGATAAGAATAGTACTACTTAACACACCACTCCTATCTGGTGGCACATTAGATTACACGCGCAGTGCCCCAAATTTGAAGTAGGAGGACCGACCAAGCATCTTTTTCCATCTCCCGGTTCCTAAAATCGATGCCATATACACGTCCCCTGATAGGGGACGTAACAGGGATTAAACTGATAAGAATAGTACTACTTAACACACCACTCCTATCTGGTGGCACATTAGATT
The DNA here is from genome assembly GCF_036172605.1 of Pelobates fuscus. Classification (NCBI taxonomy): domain Eukaryota; kingdom Metazoa; phylum Chordata; class Amphibia; order Anura; family Pelobatidae; genus Pelobates; species Pelobates fuscus. Next base: position 1,303,003 of record NC_086324.1, on the reverse strand, counting down.
GCACGCGCAGTGCCCCAAATTTGAAGTAGGAGGACCGACCAAGCATCTTTTTCCATCACCCGGTTCCTAAAATCAATGCCATATACACGTCTCCTAATAGGGGACGTAACAGGGATTAAACTGATAGGAATAGTACTACTTAACACACCTTATAATAACGCAGAGAGAGGCAACGCAGAGAGAGGAGTCTGAAGAAGAGGAGTCAGAGGAGGAAGGTGGCTTTGAGGAGGTGGAAGACCAAACACAGCAGGCGTCCCAGGGAGCTTGTTGTCACCTTTCGGAGGACCCTTGGTGTTGTACGTGGCTGGGTGGAGGAAGAGACCTTCAATGACATCAGTGAGGACAAGGAACGGGACATGGCTAGCTTGGTATCCAACCTTGTGCAAATGGGGAGTTTGCGGTTGTGCAAATGGATTGTTTGCGGTTGTTTGCGGTGCGTTAAACGGGGAGTTTGGTCTGTCACTGTGAAGCGGGCGTTACCCTTACACTACCTGATCAATACAACATTATACCTGATGTTTTAAAGCACGTTATTCCAAACAATGTAGGAATGTTAGGTGATTTATGCCCTTTATGGATTAAAACCAGACTCTGCATCAACTGTGTAATTTTCCATGGGAGTTTTGCCATGGATCCCCCTCCGGCATGCCACAGTCCAGGTATTAGTCCCCTTGAAACAACTTTTCCATCACTATTGTGGCCAGAAAGAGTCCCTGTGGATTTTAAAATTAGCCTGCCTATTGAAGTCTATGGCGGTTCGCCCGTTCGCGAATATTTGCGGAAATTCGCGTTCGCCGTTTGCGAACGGAAAATTTTATGTTCACGACATCTCTAGTGGTGGGACATTCACGCAGTTTGTAAAGGATCTTTTAGAATTTTGTACATGTTGTGATTTTTGAGGGATTATATATATATTTAACCAACACAGAATATATATTTTTAGTCCAGTGGAACTAACAGAGACCTCAAGAGCTAAAAATAAATAAAAGACATGTCAACTAAAGATTAAACAAGGCTGACATCAACCAAAAAAGTAACTGGGAGAGAAACCTATAGGAAAACATATGCACAATGTGTTGATATCACCAGAGATGCAAACAATAAACTAGATAAAAAAATAAACCATTTAATGTAGATAAATAATTAGGAAAAGTTCTTCTAACAGTATGAAATCATTTGGAAAGCGTATTAAATCGAGCTCCAAGTCAGGATTGGAGATTGGCTCCATTGGATTTTTATGTCGTTTTACTTTGAGCAATCTCGCAGAGTCGCAGATTATAGTCAGAGATCACGCAAACCGTCATTTAGAGACTGAAGAGCGAATTGTGAGAGTAGACTTTGTCCACGTTGGACTACATCTTGTCGGATCATCTACAGTTTTGAAAAGTTTGGAATATGTAAATGTTGTATGATCAGCTTTTTAAAAGTGTAAGGGTACAATGAAGCGTACAGGCCTGTGAATCCAGGACGATGGCGAGCAAACACAATTGGAGAACATTGTTCCCTTGTTTCTGCAATTAATTAAGGGTTTGATTTATCCACCATCTTCTTGGACTTTGGGTCAATTACATTAAAATTTGTTGGCGAAAATGTCTGCTGCCTGGGATGTGAAATTGCTTTTAGGGGCACTTGCCATTTGAGCACATGGCTCATGTGGTCATCTTTGTTATTCTCCAAAACAGGACCATAAATGGAGTGTTTGAGAATATCCAAGCAGCGACCATTGAGTGCTGTACATTATATTAAAGGGGAGTGGAAGTTTCTACATTAGTGACATTTACTTATTTTCACCCCTCAGTAAACATTATTGAGGGGGTCACTGGGGTAAAGAGGGCAGAGTAATCAAGTGTAAGATATAATTATGCCCTCCGAACAACCACTCCCCTAGTAAGGGGCATCTGGCTCATGTCTCTGTTAACCATCTTCCATAATACTATGCAAGTGGGTCAGTATCTGCTCTATATCACATTATGGGTCAGTATCTGCTCTATATCACATTATGGGTCAGTATCTGCTCTATATCACATTATGGGTCAGTATCTGCTCTATATCACATTATGGGTCAGTATCTGCTCTATTTCACATTATGGGTCAGTATCTGCTCTATATCACATTATGTGTCAGTATCTGCTCTATATCACATTATGGGTCAGTATCTGCTCTATATCACATTATGGGTCAGTATCTGCTCTATATCACATTATGGGTCAGTATCTGCTCTATATCACATTATGGGTCAGTATCTGCTCTATATCACATTATGGGTCAGTATCTGCTCTATATCACATTATGGGTCAGTATCTGCTCTATATCACATGATATATGATATAACGTATGATCTAATAGCAATTCAGAGACATAATATAAAATATGATCTAATAGCAGTTCAGAGACGTGATATAACATATGCTCTAATAGCAATTCAGAGACGTGATATAACATATGATCTAATAGCAATTCAGAGATGTGATATAACATATGCTCTAATAGCAATTCAGAGACGTGATATAACATATGATCTAATAACAATTCAGAGATGTGATATAGCATATGATCTAATAGCAATTCAGAGATGTGATATAACATATGATCTAATAGCAATTCAGAGACGTGATATAACATATGATCTAATAGCAATTCAGAGATGTGATATAACATATGATCTAATAGCAATTCAGAGACGTGATATAACATATGATCTAATAGCAATTCAGAGACGTCATATAACATATGATCTAATAGCAATTCAGAGACGAGATAACATATGATCTAATAGCAATTTAGAGACGTGATATAACATATGATCTAATAGCAATTCAGAGACATGATATAACATATGATCTAATAGCAATTCAGAGATCTGATATAACATATGATCTAATAGCAATTCAGAGATGTGATATAACATATGATCTAATAGCAATTCAGAGACGAGATAACATATGATCTAATAGCAATTCAGAGACGTGATATAACATATGATCTAATAGCAATTCATTGACGTGATATAACATATGATCTAATAGCAATTCAGAGACGTGATATAACATATGATCTAATAGCAATTCAAGACATGATATAACATATGATCTAATAGCAATTCATTGACGTGATATAACATATGATCTAATAGCAATTCAGAGATATGATATAACGTATGCTCTAATAGCAATTCAGAGACGTGATATAACATATGATCTAATAGCAATTCAAGACGTGACATAACATATGATCTAATAGCAATTCAAGACGTGACATAACATATGATCTAATAGCAATTCAGAGATGTGATATAGCATATGATCTAATAGCAATTCAAGACGTGATATAACATATGATCTAATAGCAATTCAAGACGTGATATAACATATGATCTAAAAGCAATTCAGAGACGTGATATAACATATAATCTAAATACAATGCATGAGGAGCGATATAACATATGATCTAAAAGCAATTCAGAGACGTGATATAACATATGATCTAATAGCAATTCAGAGACGTGATATAACATATGATCTAATAGCAATTTAGAGACGTGATATAACATTTGATCTAATAGCAATTCAGAGACGTGATATAACGTATGATCTAATAGCAATTCAGAGATGTGATATAACATATGATCTAAAAGCAATTCAGAGACGTGATATAACATATGATCTAAAAGCAATTCAGAGACGTGATATAACATATGATCTAATAGCAATTCAGAGATGTGATATAACGTATAATCTAAATACAATGCATGAGGAGCGATATAACATATGATCTAAATGTAATTCAAGAGGTGTGATACAACATATTTAATAGCAATTCAGAGACGTGATATAACATATGATCTAATAGCAATTCAAGACGTGATATAACATATGATCTAATAGCAATTCAGAGACGTGATATAACATATGATCTAATAGCAATTCAAGACGTGATATAACATATGATCTAATAGCAATTCAGAGACGTGATATAACATATGATCTAATAGCAGTTCAGAGACGTGATATAACGTATAATCTAAATACAATGCATGAGGAGCGATATAACATATGATCTAAATGTAATTCAAGAGGTGTGATACAACATATTTAATAGCCATTCAGGGACGTGATACAACGTATGATGTAATAGCAATTTAGAAACACAATATAACGTATAACAACATGTCAGAGAATGGGCTAATAAAAGATGTCAAATTTGGATTATGGGACTAATATCAATATGTGAATTCAGCAAATAACTTACTGTGTCAGAGGTGGAGATAATGTTTAAATATTTAGAGACTGTGCACACATTTAACAAGCATTCACAACTAGCTATTCCCCATGTCACCTGCTGCAGTAATAGTGGCTATTTGTAGTAATAGTAATAGTAATAGTAGTAATGCAGTAATAGTGGCTATAGTGGCACCATTATATTATTATAAACACACACCATTATATTATATTATTATACACACACATACCATTATATTATTATATACACACATTACCATTATATTATTATATACACACATTACCATTATATTATTATATACACACATACCATTATATTATTATATACACACATTACCATTATATTATTATATACACACATTACCATTATATTATTATATACACACATTACCATTATATTATTATATACACACATACCATTATATTATTTTATACACACATACCATTATATACACACACCATTATATTATATTATTACACACACACACCATTATACTATTATATACACACACACACACACACACACACCATTATATTATTATAAACACACACACCATTATATTATTACACACACCATTATATTATTACACACACACACACACCATTACATTATTATAAACACACACACCATTATATTATATTATTATACACACGCCATATTATATTATTATATACACACACACCATTATATTATTATATACACACACACCATTATATTATTATAAACATACACACACCATTATATTATATTATATTATATTATTATACACACACACACCATTATATTATTATAAACACACACACACCATTATATTATATTATATTATTATACACACACACACCATTATATTATTACACACACACACACACCATTATATTATTATACACACACACACACCATTATATTATTATACACACACACACACACACACCATTATATTATTACACACACCATTATATTATTACACACACACCATTATATTATTATAAACACACACACACACCATTATATTATTACACACACCATTATATTATTACACACACACACCATTATATTATTATAAACACACACACCATTATATTATATTATTATATACACACACACACCATTATATTATATTATTATATACACACACACACCATTATATTATTATAAACACACACACACCATTATATTATATTATTATACACACACACACCATTATATTATTATAAACACACACACCATTATATTATTATAAACACACACACACCATTATATTATATTATTATACACACACACACACCATTATATTATTATAAACACACACACACCATTATATTATATTATATTATTATACACACACACACCATTATATTATTACACACACACACACCATTATATTATTATATACACACACACACACCATTATATTATATTATTACACACACACACACCATTATATTATATTATTATACACACACACGCCATTATATTATATTATTATACACACACACACCATTATATTATTATAAACACACACACCATTATATTATTACACACACCATTATATTATATTATTATACACACACACACACCATTATATTATTATAAACACACACACCATTATATTATTACACACACCATTATAATATATTATTATACACACACATACCATTACATTATATTATTATACACACACATACCATTATATTATTATATACACACATTACCATTATATTATCATACGCACACATATACAATTATATTATTTTATACACACATACCATTATATATACACACACCATTATATTATATTATTACACACACACACCATTATATTATATTATTATACACACACATACCATTATATTATTATATTCATACACACACACACACACCATTATATTATTATATACACACACAGATATACCATTATATTATTATACACACACACACATACAATTATTATATACACACATACCATTATACACACACACACCATTATATTATATTACACACACACACACACACACCATTATATTATTATACACACACACACACCATTATATTATATTATATTATTATACACACACACACACCATTATATTATATTATATTATATTATTATATTCACACACACCATTATATTATATTATATTATTATATTCACACACACACACACCATTATATATTATTATACACACACACAGATATACCATTATATTATTATACACACACACACCTTTATATTATATTATATTATTATACACACACACACACCATTATATTATATTATATTATATTCACACACACCATTATATTATATTATATTATTATATTCACACACACACACCATTATATATTATTATACACACACACAGATATACCATTATATTATTATATACACACACACCATTATATTATATTATTATATACACACACACCATTATATTATATTATTATATACACACACACCATTATATTATATTATTATATACACATATACCATTATATTATTATATACACACACCATTATACTATATTATTATATACACATATACCATTATATTATACACACACATACCATTATATTATTATACACACACACACATACCATTATATTATACACACACACCATTATATTATATTATTATATACACACACACCATTATATTATATTATTATATACACATATACCATTATATTATTATATACACACACATACCATTATATTATTGTTCACACATATACCATTATATTATTACATACACACATATCATTGTTATTATATACACACATATACCTAAGATCCTAATATATATATACCATATCATGAGCTATTGCAAACATAATAATCTAAGCCACCAATATCTAAATAGAATATTATAAAAACACCTAGACATAGTTACATTCATTGACACAGAATATTGTAAAAAATACAGATATACAATGTATCATACTCAAACATAGCTGTGTATTCACACACAAAAGACAATACAGAGAACGGTTATCACAGGTGTGCATCCCTGCAATCAGCACACACAAGACACATCACATCACATCACACACACAGCACATCACATCGCACACATCACATCGCACATAGCACACATCGCATCACACGTTGCACACAGCACATCGCACATAGCACACACAGCACATCACATCGCACATAGCACACACAGCACATCACATCACACATAGCACACAGCACATCGCACACATAGCACACATCGCATCACACATTGCACACATCACATCACACATAGCACACATCACATCGCACATAGCACACACAGCACATCACATCACATCACACATAGCACACATCACATCACACATAGCACACATCACATCACACATAGCACACATCACATCGCACATAGCACACACAGCACATCACATCACACATTGCACACAGCACATCGCACATAGCACACACAGCACATCACACCGCACACATAGCACACATCACATCGCACACATAGCACACACAGCACATCACATCACACATAGCACACATCACATCGCACACATAGCACACATCACACATTGCACACAGCACATCGCACATAGCACACATCACATCACACATCGCACACATCACATCGCACATAGCACACACAGCACATCACATCACACATAGCACACATCACATCGCACACATCACACATTGCACATCACATCGCACACATAGCACACACAGCACATAACATCACACATAGCACACATCACATCGCACACATAGCACACATCACACATTGCACACAGCACATCGCACATAGCACACATCACATCACATCGCACATAGCACACATCACATCACACATTGCACACAGCACATCGCACATAGCACACACAGCACATCACACCACACATAGCACACATCACATCGCACACACAGCACACATCACATCACACATAGCACACAGCACATCGCAAATAGCACACACAGCACATCACATCACACATAGCACACACCACATCACACACAGCACATCACACAGCATACAATGTCCATCACACAGCATACACAGCACATCACACAGCATACACAGCACATCACACATTGCACAGCATACAAAGCACAACACACATAGCACATCACACATTGCACAGCGCATACACAGCACATCACACATTGCACAGCATACACAGCACATCACACATTGCACAGCATACACAGCACATCACACATTGCACAACACACATAGCACATCACACATTGCACAGCATACACAACACATCACACATTGCACAGCATACAGCACACACAGCACAACACACATTGCACAGCATACACAGCACATCACACATTGCACAGCACACACAGCACATCACACATTGCACAGCACACACAGCACATCACACAACATACAGTGTCCATCACACATTGCACAGCACACACAGCACATCACACAGCATACAGTGTCCATCACACATTGCACAGCACACACAGCACATCACACAACATACAGTGTCCATCACACATTGCACAGCACACACAGCACATCACACAACATACAGTGTCCATCACACATTGCACAGCATTGTATACTCAGTAAGCTGCCATTGAAATGTCTGCCTATATCTGAGTGGATCTTGGACTGTGTCTCAGGTGAGCCCTAATCAATGAGTGCCTAGAGCAGTTCTGTTGGCAGGGGAGCACAGTAGTAGTGGGGATGGTTACCTGCTCCTGGGAGGGGTTGGCCCTGCTCATGGCTGGTTGTTCCTTTATGGCTGTCATTCTGCAGATCAGGGGATGGCGAGGACAGTCACATTCAGTGCCCCAAACATGCCACCTGATGGGGGCAGGTAGCTGCTTTCTGTGCACCTCCTGGGGCTGTTTGTCTGTGCCACTCCTGGGGTGTCAGTTCCAGTCCTGGGGGGTGTCTGTGCCCCTCCTTGTGGTGTCAGTTCCAGTCCTGGGGGGTGTCTGTGCCCCTCCTTGGGGGTGTCAGTTCCAGGCCTAGGGGTGTCGGTGTCCCTCCTTGGGGTGTCAGTTCCAGTCCTGGGGGTGTCTGTGCCCCTCCTTGTGGTGTCAGTTCCAGTCCTGGGGGGTGTCTGTGCCCCTCCTTGGGGGTGTCAGTTCCAGGCCTGGGGTGTGTCTGTGCCCCTCCTTGGGGTGTCAGTTCCAGTTCTGGGGGTGTCTTTGCCCCTCCTTGGGGTGTCAGTTCCAGTCCTGGGGGTGTCAGTTCCAGTCCTGGGGGTGTCTGTGCCCCTCCTTGGGGTGTCAGTTCCAGGCCTGGGGTGTCAGTTCCAGTCCTGGGGGGTGTCTGTGCCCTTCCTTGGGGTGTCAGTTCCAGTCCTGGGGGGTGTATGTGCCCTTCCTTGGGGTGTCAGTTCCAGTTCTGGGGGTCTCAGTTCCAGTCCTTGGGGTGTCAGTTCCAGTCCTGGGGGTGCCTGCTGCAGTCCTGGGGGTGTCAGTTCCAGTCCTGGGGGTGTCAGTTCCAGTCCTGGGGTGTCAGTTCCAGTCCTGGGGGTGCCTGCTGCAGTCCTGGGGGTGTCAGTTCCAGTCCTGGGGGTGTCTGCTCCAGCCCTGGGGGGGTCAGTTCCAGTCCTGGGGTGTCAGTTCCAGTCCTGGGGGTGCCTGCTGCAGTCCTGGGGGTGTCAGTTCCAGTCCTGGGGGTGTCAGTTCCAGTCCTGGGGGTCTCAGTTCCAGTCCTGGGGGTCTCAGTTCCAGTCCTGGGGGCCTGTGGTCAGTGGTTGCTGCTCCTGCACTGGGAAGCCATTGAGATGGGTCCCTGGGAGCCCTGAGCAGAGATGCTGAGCAGCCAGTGTCATCCCCAGCTCCAGATACTGAGCAAACCAGACCCCTCCTCCTGCTCCCCTCCCTGTGAGTGACGTCTGGATACAGCTCTGCATCGCCCATCATCCCGCACACTGCATCGCCCATCATCCCGCACACTGCATCGCCCATCATCCCGCACACTGCATCGCCCATCATCCCGCACACTGCATCGCCCAGCATCCCGCACACTGCATCGCCCATCATCCCGCACACTGCATCGCCCATCATCCCGCACACTGCATCGCCCAGCATCCCGCACACTGCATCGCCCATCATCCCGCACACTGCATCGCCCATCATCCCGCACACTGCATCGCCCATCATCCCGCACACTGCATCGCACATCATCCCGCACACTGCATCGCACATCATCCCGCACACTGCATCGCCCATCATCCCGCACACTGCATCGCTGTGTATGCTGTGCAATGTGTGTTGTGCTGTGTATGCTGTGCAATGTGTGTTGTGCTGTGTATGTTGTGCAATGTGTGTTGTGCTGTGTATGCTGTGCAATGTGTGATGTGCTGTGTATGCTGTGCAATGTGTGATGTGCTGTGTATGCTGTGCAATGTGTGTTGTGCTGCGTGTGCTGTGCAATGTGTGTTGTGCTGTGTATGCTGTGCAATGTGTGTTGTGCTGTGTATGCTGTGCAATGTGTGATGTGCTGTGTATGCTGTGCAATGTGTGTTGTGCTGTGTATGTTGTGCAATGTGTGTTGTGCTGTGTATGCTGTGCAATGTGTGTTGTGCTGTGTATGCTGTGCAATGTGTGATGTGCTGTGTATGCTGTGCAATGTGTGATGTGCTGTGTATGCTGTGCAATGTGTGATGTGCTGTGTATGCTGTGCAATGTGTGATGTGCTGTGTATGCTGTGCAATGTGTGTTGTGCTGTGTATGTTGTGCAATGTGTGTTGTGCTGTGTATGCTGTGCAATGTGTGTTGTGCTGTGTATGCTGTGCAATGTGTGATGTGCTGTGTATGCTGTGCAATGTGTGATGTGCTGTGTATGCTGTGCAATGTGTGATGTGCTGTGTATGCTGTGCAATGTGTGTTGTGCTGTGTATGTTGTGCAATGTGTGATGTGCTGTGTATGCTGTGCAATGTGTGATGTGCTGTGTATGCTGTGCAATGTGTGATGTGCTGTGTATGCTGTGCAATGTGTGATGTGCTGTGTATGCTGTGCAATGTGTGTTGTGCTGTGTATGTTGTGCAATGTGTGATGTGCTGTGTATGCTGTGCAATGTGTGATGTGCTGTGTATGCTGTGCAATGTGTGATGTGCTGTGTGTGCTGTGCAATGTGTGATGTGCTGTGTGTGCTGTGCAATGTGTGATGTGCTGTGTATGCTGTGCAATGTGTGATGTGCTGTGTATGCTGTGCAATGTGTGATGTGCTGTGTATGCTGTGCAATGTGTGATGTGCTGTGTGTGCTGTGCAATGTGTGATGTGCTGTGTATGCTGTGCAATGTGTGATGTGCTGTGTATGCTGTGCAATGTGTGTTGTGCTGTGTATGCTGTGCAATGTGTGATGTGCTGTGTATGCTGTGCAATGTGTGATGTGCTGTGTATGCTGTGCAATGTGTGTTGTGCTGTGTATGCTGTGCAATGTGTGATGTGCTGTGTATGCTGTGCAATGTGTGTTGTGCTGTATGCTGTGCAATGTGTGTTGTGCTGTATGCTGTGCAATGTGTGTTGTGCTGTGTGTGCTGTGCAATGTGTGTTGTGCTGTGTATGCTGTGCAATGTGTGTTGTGCTGTGTATGCTGTGCAATGTGTGTTGTGCTGTGTATGCTGCGCAATGTGTGTTGTGCTGTGTATGCTGCGCAATGTGTGTTGTGCTGTGTATGCTGCGCAATGTGTGTTGTGCTGTGTGTGCTGTGCAATGTGTGTTGTGCTGTGTATGCTGTGCAATGTGTGTTGTGCTGTGTATGCTGTGCAATGTGTGATGTGCTGTGTATGCTGTGCAATGTGTGATGTGCTGTGTATGCTGTGCAATGTGTGATGTGCTGTGTATGCTGTGCAATGTGTGTTGTGCTGTGTATGCTGTGCAATGTGTGTTGTGCTGTGTATGCTGTGCAATGTGTGTTGTGCTGTGTATGCTGTGCAATGTGTGATGTGCTGTGTATGCTGTGCAATGTGTGTTGTGCTGTGTATGCTGTGCAATGTGTGATGTGCTGTGTATGCTGTGCAATGTGTGTTGTGCTGTGTATGCTGTGCAATGTGTGATGTGCTGTGTATGCTGTGCAATGTGTGATGTGCTGTGTATGCTGTGCAATGTGTGTTGTGCTGTGTATGCTGTGCAATGTGTGATGTGCTGTGTATGCTGTGCAATGTGTGATGTGCTGTGTATGCTGTGCAATGTGTGTTGTGCTGTGTATGCTGTGCAATGTGTGTTGTGCTGTGTATGTTGTGCAATGTGTGATGTGCTGTGTATGCTGTGCAATGTGTGATGTGCTGTGTATGCTGTGCTATGTGTGATGTGCTGTGTATGCTGTGCAATGTGTGATGTGCTGTGTATGCTGTGCAATGTGTGATGTGCTGTGTATGCTGTGCAATGTGTGTTGTGCTGTGTATGCTGTGCAATGTGTGATGTGCTGTGTATGCTGTGCAATGTGTGTTGTGCTGTGTATGCTGTGCAATGTGTGATGTGCTGTGTATGCTGTGCAATGTGTGATGTGCTGTGTATGCTGTGCAATGTGTGATGTGCTGTGTATGCTGTGCAATGTGTGTTGTGCTGTGTATGCTGTGCAATGTGTGATGTGCTGTGTATGCTGTACAATGTGTGTTGTGCTGTGTATGCTGTGCAATGTGTGATGTGCTGTGTATGCTGTGCAATGTGTGATGTGCTGTGTATGCTGTGCAATGTGTGATGTGCTGTGTATGCTGTGCAATGTGTGATGTGCTGTGTATGCTGTGCAATGTGTGTTGTGCTGTGTATGCTGTGCAATGTGTGTTGTGCTGTGTATGCTGTGCAATGTGTGTTGTGCTGTGTATGCTGTGCAATGTGTGTTGTGCTGTGTATGCTGTGCAATGTGTGATGTGCTGTGTATGCTGTGCAATGTGTGTTGTGCTGTGTATGCTGTGCAATGTGTGATGTGCTGTGTATGCTGTGCAATGTGTGATGTGCTGTGTATGCTGTGCAATGTGTGTTGTGCTGTGTATGCTGTGCAATGTGTGATGTGCTGTGTATGCTGTGCTATGTGTGATGTGCTGTGTATGCTGTGCAATGTGTGATGTGCTGTGTATGCTGTGCAATGTGTGTTGTGCTGTGTATGCTGTGCAATGTGTGTTGTGCTGTGCATGCTGTGCAATGTGTGATGTGCTGTGTATGCTGTGCAATGTGTGATGTGCTGTGTATGCTGTGCAATGTGTGATGTGCTGTGTATGCTGTGCAATGTGTGTTGTGCTGTGTATGCTGTGCAATGTGTGTTGTGCTGTGTATGCTGTGCTATGTGTGATGTGCTGTGTATGCTGTGCAATGTGTGATGTGCTGTGTATGCTGTGCAATGTGTGATGTGCTGTGTATGCTGTGCAATGTGTGTTGTGCTGTGTAAGCTGTGCAATGTGTGTTGTGCTGTGTATGCTGTGCAATGTGTGTTGTGCTGTGTGTGCTGTGCAATGTGTGATGTGCTGTGTATGCTGTGCAATGTGTGTTGTGCTGTGTATGTTGTGCAATGTGTGTTGTGCTGTGTATGCTGTGCAATGTGTGATGTGCTGTGTATGCTGTGCAATGTGTGTTGTGCTGTGTATGCTGTGCAATGTGTGATGTGCTGTGTATGCTGTGCAATGTGTGTTGTGCTGTGTATGCTGTGCAATGTGTGATGTGCTGTGTATGCTGTGCAATGTGTGATGTGCTGTGTATGTTGTGCAATGTGTGTTGTGCTGTGTATGCTGTGCAATGTGTGTTGTGCTGTGTATGCTGTGCAATGTGTGATGTGCTGTGTATGCTGTGCAATGTGTGTTGTGCTGTGTATGCTGTGCAATGTGTGATGTGCTGTGTATGCTGTGCAATGTGTGTTGTGCTGTGTATGCTGTAAGCTGTGCTATGTGTGATGTGCTGTGTATGTTGTTTAACCCCTTCAGCACTGCGGGATGGGGTCCCTGAGGGTGGGGGCACCCTCAGGGCACTATAGTGTCAGGAAAACCGCGTTGTTATAGTGATCCTTTATTATGTGGCTGCTAGCCAGTACTTGCTAGCCAGCCGCCACACGAAAAAAGTGGGAATAAATAAAAATCCTATGGCGGTAAATAACCCCCCCCCTCCCCCCCCCCCATATTATTGTAATGTAAGATTTAAAACTCCATATCCCATACTTGCCATGCATTTAGTTATATATCTATTAAATACTTAATACTAGCGACCCTGTAGCCACTGCCATGGGGTCTATGAAATAACAGAGGAACATAGTCCATGTGCCCTCAGCCGAAGGCATCATGTGGAGGCTGTCCACCCAGCCCTTGGTGGGTCCAAATTAATAATAATTGTAAAATAATGTATACCCCCTAACACTGCAGGTGGCTTGGGGTCCCAAATTCTCCCTCCACAATATAAATAAAGTATCCTACCAGCACCCCCTCACTCTAATAATAGTGAGAGAGGAGCAATTAAGCTGATACCTTTTGGGAAAAAATTATACTTACCATCAGACGCCTTCTTTTTTCAAATTTTTCCAAAAAAGACCAAATAAAAATCCATAAATCCCAACACAACTGCTTAAAGGGACACTATAGTCACCTGAACAACTTTAGCTTAATGAAGCAGTTTTGGTGTATAGAACATGCCCCTGCAGCCTCACTGCTCAATCCTCTGCCATTTAGGAGTTAAATCCCTTTGTTTATGAACCCTAGTCACACCTCCCTGCATGTGACTTGCACAGCCTTCCATAAACACTTCCTGTAAAGAGAGCCCTATTTAGGCTCTTTATTGCAAGTTATGTTTAATTAAGATTTTCTTATCCCCTGCTATGTTAATAGCTTGCTAGACCCTGCAAGAGCCTCCTGTATGTGATTAAAGTTCAATTTAGAGATTGAGATACAATTATTTAAGGTAAATTACATCTGTTTGAAAGTGAAACCAGTTTTTTTTTTCATGCAGGCTCTGTCAGTCATAGCCAGGGGAGGTGTGGCTAGGGCTGCATGAACAGAAACAAAGTGATTTAACTCCTAAATGACAGTGAATTGAGCAGTGAAATTGCAGGGGAATGATCTATACACTAAAACTGCTTTATTTAGCTAAAGTAATTTAGGTGACTATAGTGTTCCTTTAAAGTAAAAATCCAGATAGCAAAAAAAATAAAAAGCTAAAAAAATCTGCAATAAAATGAATCAATTATAGGCCTTTATAGGCTTTCCTACGTTATGTCCAATATCACAGGTGAATATACTGTGGGCTCCTATCGCTGTCCAGCGTTAAAGGTACGGTTCTTATGTTCGCTTGGCCCTCTTCCGGCCGCCGCCTGCATTACATAGGCTATACATGTGGCCCTCTCTCGACCGCCTCCAGTACTATATTATCAATGTGAGTTATGTTTGGCCACATTTCGTCCACCGACTGCTTTGTTTATACTTATGGCCCTATTGCGGCTGTGGTGAAAGTGACCTCGCCACTGGCTTTTGGAGGGGACTACTTGCCAGCCATTTACCCTGTAGCTTGTTAACACCTATTAACAACTTGGAACGTTTCTCACAGCGGTGTTCTAATGGTTCGTCTGGGTGGCCGCAATTCCTATGAACAACCACGAGGTGGCGGCCATCTTGTTCGCATGAACGCGGGCAGCTGTGTTTGGGCATGAATCTCATGGAACTGAAATCGGACACAGAAACTCCCGAGCACTGCTGGACTTCCATCATTGCCTGCATTCGGTTCTATTCAGCTTAGAAGGACACTGTTGGGTGAGATCATTCGTCTAGATGAAGTGAACAAGCTCCAGGGTAAGACTATTGACTCCGTTCGGTAGTTTGTTCGTTTGCAAACTACCGAACTAGACCGGCCGCAAGCCCTGATTCCCTGGAACTATTTTGGGTATGAAACCATGCGTGCGGTCGGTCAAAAAGAGACTTTCAGGACTTTCCTGAACCCCTGCTCTAAACTGGGTGATTTTTGGATATGTTGTTCACCCAGATCGGGCTATCAGGGGATGTGTTGTGTTTTGGGGTACTTATTGGACTTTGTAGAAATGTGTTTTTTTCTGCCTACGTTAATGTATTATCTGCTTTAATTACGTCACAGGTAGAGGGGAGGGATTGTGTGTGTGTTATGGGAGTGTCGTACAGTTGATTACAGTTCTTATTGGTTTGTCCCCTTTGTGTCCCTGTGCACAACAAGGTCCACCTGGGCGTTACCCTTGTTGGGAAACCTACATAAAAGGCAGTGTGCTTCCATTAGACTTCAGACTTACTTCACCCTCAATCTAGAGTCTTGTCTCTTATTGGGGGAAACTGCTATATCACTACAAGGGATTGCTATAAACACTATACTCCCTTGGATTATCTCAGCTCTTGTAAAAGCTATTCCTGCTTGACTCTCTGGAGGAAGAGAGGTTCACCCACTGGAAACTGGAGCCATGTAGCAGGTCCAGGGTGGGTAGGAGACAGCGAGACCCCAACCAAGCTGCGGCAGTTCGTGGGGTCTGGTGGAGTGCTTGGAGACCTCGGTGAGTACTAGGAATATCCGTCCGCGGAGGTACCCAACTGGGGTACAGGAAGTTCCGTTACAACAGCCAACACAGGTAATTGCACTTAGCCTTCAGTTTAGGACCTCTGTCGACCATTGACATTGTTTGGGGGCAGTGCATTTGGCCTATTACATGTGTTCAGGACGGGTTGGCCCTCTGGTAGCCAGTTCTGTTATAAGACTAGATCATGAGAATTCCTTATGTCAAACTTGGGCAAATTTTGATATCTGATGGTAATTGTTTTGCTATTAATTTTCCTTTGGATATACAGTTGCAAGAAAAAGTATTTGAACCCTTTGGAATGATATGGATTTCTGCACAAATTGGTCATAAAATGTGATCTGATCATCATCTAAGTCACAACAATAGACAATAACACACAAAGAATTAAATGTTGCCATGTTTTTATTGAACACACTATGTAAACATTCACAGTGCAGTGTCAGGATCGGGACAGGGATCCAACACGCAGGGTACAAAGAGTGGAAAGGTACGTATACCGGGCCTTAGAATGGCCGGACTAACGTACCGAGAGTAATAGAGAATAGTCAGAGACAAGCCGAGGTCGAGGAAACGAGAAGACAGATAAGCGAGAGACAAGCCGGGTCAAGGGATAACAGAGAAGCAGGGTAGTACAACAAGCCGAGTCAAAACCAAATAGAGCAAACTAGAATACCAGAGCACTGAGTGACTAGACAAGCTAGAACCACGACAGGGCAATGAGCTGAAGTGAGAAGTAAGCTTAAATACCCTGGCTCCGGATGAAGGACACGCCTCTGACAAGTACCGATTGGATATCGGACACTTGAGTGGCAGGTCGCTCGTGATAGCGCCATGACGTCACGTATTGAGCGTCCTGCTAGAAAAGGACGTGGATTCCTCGCGGTCGGTGTTTAAGTGACTGGATGAACCGCGAGGAACGAAGGAAACAGCTCGTTTGGACGGATAAATTACTAAGTCTCTACCTCCTTTAGAGGTAGAGGCCTCAGGTACCCTGACAGTACCCCCCCTCTCAGATACGCCCACCGGGCGGAAGGAACCGGGACGAGATGGAAAGCGGAGGTGAAATGCTCTGCGAAGGCGAGAAGCATGAACGTCCTCCTGAGGTACCCAACTCCTCTCCTCAGGACCATATCCCCTCCAGTTGACCAGATATTGCAATTTTCCCCTTGAAATTCTGGAATCAATGATGGAGCTGACCTCGTACTCCTCCCGACCCTCCACCTGAACAGGACGAGGTGAGGAAACCTTAGAGGAGAACTTGTTGCAAGTAAGAGGTTTCAACAGGGAGACATGAAAAGAGTTAGGAATGCGTAAGGCAGGTGGCAGAGCAAGGCGATACGCAACCGGGTTGATACGAGTGAGAACCCTGTAAGGACCTATGTAGCGAGGAGCAAATTTCATAGATGGAACTTTTAGGCGAATATTCTTAGTACTCAACCATACCCTATCCCCAGGAACAAAGACAGGAGCCGCTCTTCTATGCTTGTCAGCGTGTTTCTTGAACAACGAGGAATTATGTAACAGAATTTGCCGAGTCTGATCCCATAATTTCTTCAGGTTGGCGACATGATCATCAACCGACGGTATCCCCTGAGAAGAGGAAACCGAAGGAAAAATCGAAGGATGAAAGCCATAGTTCATGAAGAAAGGGCTAGAGCGAGTTGAATCACAAACAAGGTTATTGTGTGCGAACTCCGCCCAAGGAATCAGACCGACCCAATCGTCCTGGTGTTCGGAAACAAAGCAACGTAGATACTGTTCGATCTTTTGATTGGTACGTTCAGCAGCTCCGTTAGACTGAGGGTGATAGGCAGAGGAGAAGTTCAATTTGATACCCATTTGAGAACAAAAGGATCTCCAGAAACGTGAGACAAATTGAGAACCTCTATCAGAAACAATCTCCGAAGGAATCCCATGTAGGCGAAAAACCTCTCTCGCAAAAATCTCCGCCAATTCAGGAGAAGTCGGAAGTTTAGGTAATGGCACGAAATGGGCCATCTTAGTAAATCTATCCACCACCGTGAGAATAACAGTCTGTCTCTTGGAAGTAGGCAAATCAACGATAAAGTCTATGGACAAACAGGACCAAGGTTTCTCAGGAATGTCCAAGGGGTGTAACAGGCCACATGGAGATGCATGAGGTTGTTTAGTCTTGGCACAAGTCTCACAAGCTGCGACGAACTCCTCAATATCCTTTCGTAGTGAAGGCCACCAGAAATCCTTGGATATCAGAGAGTATGTCTTGCGAATACCAGGATGGCCAGCTACTTTACTTTCGTGAAAACATTGTAAGAGCTCCAGTTGAAGTTCAGGAGGAACAAAGTTTCTTCCCTCAGGAGTGTTTCCGGGAGCTAGATGTTGTGACTTCAAGATCTGGTCAAGTAGCGGAGAATGAATTTTGAGACTGGTATTAGCAATAATATTGCATTTGGGTACAATGGAGGACAAAAGTGGTTCGACTGAAGCAGAAGGCTCATATTGGCGAGATAGTGCATCGGCTTTAGAATTCTTTGAGCCAGGTCTGTAAGTCAGAACGTAATTGAAATGGGTAAGAAACAACGACCAACGAGCCTGCCTGGAGGACAAACGCTTGGCCTCTCCGATATAAGACAAATTTTTGTGGTCTGTTAGAATGGTAACAGGATGTAATGTACCTTCCAATAAATGTCTCCACTCTTTCAAAGCCTTGATAACCGCTAGTAACTCTCTGTCACCAATGTCATATCTGCTCTCAGTACCGGACAATTTTTTAGAGAAAAATCCACATGGATGTAATGGTTTATCAACCCCCAACCTTTGAGATAGGACAGCACCTAAACCAGTCTCTGATGCGTCTACCTCAAGTAGAAAAGGCAGGGAAGTGTCGGGGTGAACTAAAATTGGAGCGGAAGCGAAAAGCTCCTTGAGAGTTTTGAACGCAAGAAGAGCTTCAGTAGTCCAATTCTTAGTATCAGCCCCCTGTTTGGTCATATTAGTGATAGGTGCGATAATTGAAGAATAGCCCTTAATAAAGCGCCTATAATAATTAGAAAAACCAATAAATCTCTGTACGGCTTTAAGACCTTTGGGTAAAGGCCATTCTAGAATGGACTGGAGCTTATCCGGATCCATCTTAAATCCTTCCCCAGAGATCACATAGCCGAGAAAGGTTACCTGGGTTTGATCAAAGCTACATTTCTCCAACTTGCAGTACAAGCCATGCTGGAGAAGCTTGTGCAAAACCCTCCTGACTTGCTTGTGATGAGTCTCAATCTCACTAGAATGTATGAGTATATCATCTAGGTATACAATGACGCAATCTTGCTGAAATTCCCTAAGAACCTCATTTATCAGATCCTGGAATACAGCTGGTGCATTGCATAACCCAAAAGGCATAACAGTATATTCATAGTGGCCACATCGAGTATTGAATGCCGTCATCCACTCATGTCCCTGCTGGATTCTCACCAAGTTATATGCCCCTCTGAGGTCTAACTTGGTGAAAATTGTAGAGCCCTTCAAACGATCGAAGAGTTCGGTGATCAAGGGAATCGAGTAGGCATTTTTAATGGTTATCTTATTTAGGCCTCGATAATCAATACAAGGTCTCAAAGAACCATCCTTCTTTTTAACAAAAAAAAATCCAGCCCCGGCAGGGGAGGAGGACCTCCTAATGAATCCCTTGTCTAAATTTTCGTGAATATACTCCTCTAGAACTGAGTTCTCCTTCATAGATAACGGGTATACATGACCTCTGGGGGGCATGGTACCAGGGAGTAGGTTAATTTTGCAATCAAAGGACCTGTGTGGGGGTAAGGTATCGGCTTTCTTTTTGTCAAATACTGCCTTTAAATCTAGATACTGAGACGGAATTTGTGTCTCTGTAGGATTGTCAGAGTTAGCCGATGTGTTGGTTAATCCGAGAGGTGAGACCTTCCGCAAGCATTTTTCTTGACAATTCTGTCCCCACGAAACTATCTCCCCTGACTCCCAATTAATAATAGGGTTATGTCTCCTCAACCAGGAGTACCCCAGGACTATGGGAATAGACGGAGAAGAAATGAGCAGTAAGGATATGTCCTCTCTATGTAGGATGCCAACAGTTAAGTTAATCGGCATGGTCTCATGGAAAATAACAGGCTCCAGTAACGGTCTACCATCGATGGCCTCAACAGCCAGTGGTGTCTCTTTTAACTGGGATGGAATAGCATGCTTGGCAGCAAAACCCTGATCTATAAAGCTCTCAGCAGCTCCAGAATCGATTAGTGCCATAGTCTTAACTACTCCCTTCTCCCACTTTAAAGAAACGGGTAACAGAAGCCTGAACTCTTTGTAGTTGTGAATAGAGGACAAAGTAGAAACACCCAAGGCCTGTCCTCTAGAGAAACTTAGGTGCGAGCGTTTCCCGAACGATTGGGACAATTTAGGCGTAAATGACCTCTGACTCCACAATACATACATAAACCCTCCCTTCTCCTGTACTGTCTCTCCCTCTCTGTGAGATGAGTACTGCCTATCTGCATAGGTTCAGACATACGTAAGTCCTCGAACTCAGAATTTTGAAAGGTAGGCGCTAGTTTAAAGGAGGGTCTACGGGTCCTATCTCGAGTGTTCTGCCTCTCTCTTAGGCGTTCATCAATACGAGATATAAAAGAAATTAAATCCTCCAAATTTTCAGGGAGTTCTCTAGTAGCGACCTCGTCAAGAATTACATCTGATAACCCATTCAGAAACACATCTATATAAGCCTGTTCGTTCCACTTAACTTCTGCCGCCAAGGACCTGAACTCTAGTGCATAATCCACAAGTGTTCGATTGTCCTGTCTAAGGCGCAACAGTAATCTAGCTGCATTGACCTTTCTACCAGGAGGGTCAAAAGTTCTTCTAAACGCAGCTACAAAGGCATTATAATTATAGACTAGTGGATTATTATTCTCCCATAAAGGATTGGCCCATCTCAGAGCTTTTTCAATGAGTAAAGTAATAACAAATCCAACCTTCGCTCTATCTGTAGGATAAGAGCGGGGTTGTAATTCGAAATGGATGCTAATCTGGTTCAGAAAGCCACGACACCTCTCCGGTGACCCGCCATAACGTACTGGTGGGGTAATACGGGAAGAAGCACCTACAGTGGCTACCTCTAGACCCGAGACTGCAGGAGAAATAGAAGGAGTACGTGTCTCCTCAGGTGGATTACTAGCACGAGACAAAAGTGCCTGTAGTGCCAAAGCCATCTGATCCATCCTATGCTCCATGGCGTCAAACCTGGGATCCGAAGAACCAAGCTGACTGTTTGTACCTGCAGGATCCATTGGCCCTGTCGTAATGTCAGGATCGGGACAGGGATCCAACACGCAGGGTACAAAGAGTGGAAAGGTACGTATACCGGGCCTTAGAATGGCCGGACTAACGTACCGAGAGTAATAGAGAATAGTCAGAGACAAGCCGAGGTCGAGGAAACGAGAAGACAGATAAGCGAGAGACAAGCCGGGTCAAGGGATAACAGAGAAGCAGGGTAGTACAACAAGCCGAGTCAAAACCAAATAGAGCAAACTAGAATACCAGAGCACTGAGTGACTAGACAAGCTAGAACCACGACAGGGCAATGAGCTGAAGTGAGAAGTAAGCTTAAATACCCTGGCTCCGGATGAAGGACACGCCTCTGACAAGTACCGATTGGATATCGGACACTTGAGTGGCAGGTCGCTCGTGATAGCGCCATGA
The DNA here is from genome assembly GCF_036172605.1 of Pelobates fuscus. Taxonomy (NCBI): domain Eukaryota; kingdom Metazoa; phylum Chordata; class Amphibia; order Anura; family Pelobatidae; genus Pelobates; species Pelobates fuscus. Next base: position 1,280,613 of record NC_086324.1, on the reverse strand, counting down.
CGTCACGTATTGAGCGTCCTGCTAGAAAAGGACGTGGATTCCTCGCGGTCGGTGTTTAAGTGACTGGATGAACCGCGAGGAACGAAGGAAACAGCTCGTTTGGACGGATAAATTACTAAGTCTCTACCTCCTTTAGAGGTAGAGGCCTCAGGTACCCTGACATGCAGGTGGAAAAAGTATGTGAACCCTTAGATTTAATAACTGGTGAACCTCCTTTGGCAGCAATAACTTTTTTTTTTTATAGGGCAGGGCAGCTGTAACCAACACCTCCAATCTCATCTCATTGATTGGACTCCAGTTGGCTGACATCTCACTCCAATTAGCTCTTGGAGATGTCATTAGTCTAGGGGTTCACATACTTTTTCCACCTGCACTGTGAATGTTTACATGGTGTGTTCAATAAAAACATGGCAACATTTCATTCCTTGTGTGTTATTAGTTTAAGCAGACTGTGATTGTCTATTGTTGTGACTTAGATGATGATCAGATCACATTTTATGACCAATGACTTTTTCTTGCAACTGTATTTTGTTTAGGTCACGATTATTATGTTCAGCCCTCATTTGGCCTAAAGCATGTTTTTACGACCTACCAAAGGAGTGTGTGTATAAAAAAAACAAAAGAAAACAAAAAATTCACTTTGACTTTTCATTTGTATTTTGCAGTTCTGATGTTGGGCCTCGTTAGGCCACACTGTTTATTATTTTCTTATTATGTTTGGCTTTGCGACTCCTATCAGGTACATACGGCCCTCATATCGACCACACTGCTCATTTCATGTTACATTTCCGTTCCGCCCTCATTTAGACTCTCGTATCCATTATTACATACCCTAGCCCTCATTTGGCCTCTCGTATCCATTATTACATACCCCCAGCCCTCATTTGGCCTCATGCATTCATTATTACATACCCTAGCCCTCATTTAGCCTCTCGCATCCATTATTGCATACCCGGCCCTCATTTAGACTCTTGTATTCATTATTACATACCCCGGCCCTCATTTGGCCTCATGCATTCATTATTACATACCCCGGCCCTCATTTGGCCTCATGCATTCATTATTACATACCCCGGCCCTCATTTGGCCTCATGCATTCATTATTACATACCCCGATTGTAACGGACCGTTTCAGCATGAAAGGGGAAAAATCCGTTTAGGCGATAATCCCCTTTTCCATAGACAGGCACAGCTACTGCAGAACACCAAACTCCCGATCTGGATACGAAATAACTCTCCGAACTGGAACAGCTGAACAAGAAAAGCATACAATCGGCTTACACTCTTGGCAGTCAGCTTACAATCCAAACCCCCCCAAGAACGAGACGACACTTCATTTTGAGGGTTAAGCAGGAACTCTAGACTGGGACACCCAGTCTGGCTTTTATTTCCAACTCACACATACAGGTCACACCCAGGGGGAGGCATAAAAGAACCAATGACATAGATGTTACCTCCCACACATCCCCTCCCCTTAGTGTGACACATAATCCCATTATGCATACAGTGTAAAATATACTTTTACACAACTTTCATAACTTTAAAACCATACATCACATTCACATAAAAATACATATCCACAATCAATCCATTCAGGGGAACAACATATTAAAAAATGGCATGAATCCGACCAGGGGTTTAAAAGTTACTAAAAGTATCTTTTGGGCCCAGGCTTGCAGCATGGCACAATCTGGCTCAAACAGAAGTAAAACATCCCCCACAATGCATCCCGGCTTCCTCCCTTCTGCCCTGGAGATAATTGGAGAAGTAATCCAATTATCTAGGACTAGAGTCAGACTCCATTAACCACATGGTTGCAAAAAGACAGTAAAAGACATAAAATTACATACTGATACATTTAACACATAAAACACACATTTCTACATATCCCCAGTTTAACTGAACACATAAATACCTACATAATATTTAAGACAGTATTACTGGGATATGTTACAAAGTCTTAAAGGGACATTAGTCCCAAAAGTACCAATATGTCCATCGCTGATTTTAAAGGGCCAGTAGCAGCAATATAAATTATTACATGCCCAAATATAGTGTTTATAGAGCAATATGTCCATGGGCCGTAGTCAGCGGGTAGGAGGCTAGCAGCCAGGCTTCTCCAGCCCACAGTGGCGAAGTTGGTTTCGCCACAATTCTCCCCTTTACCAATTAGACTAACAGGGTATCTGACCTCCTGTCGGTCAGTGCCCTGGTTAGTCCAGCAACCCACCCACAGAACAGAAGTAGTAGAGCAGCCCACCCATAATAAACAGTTACCACACCTGGGTGAGGGAGAATTTTGTCCAAGTTCAGGTGCCTCCCCACGGCTGGGTGAGAGACTGATAGGCTGCCTTGGTGGGTTGCTGAGGGGGCAGAGACCAGCGGTACTCTGTCCTGTTGCCAGCACTACCACGGGAGTAGTCTGGTGGGAGCCTGGCTGCTGGAGACCGACTGTCTCCCCTTTAGATATATCGCTCTGTGGCTGGGGGACAGGACCGACCGTCCCTATCCCTTGTGCTGTAAGTGCAGAGACTACGGTCCCATCTGCACAGATGTGGGGCTTAACATCTCCCCTTGGTGGGTTAGGCTGCCGCTGGAGAGAGGGTGTAACAAGCTCCTCTCTCTGGACGGTAAACTGCCGCTGGGGAGGGGGGTTAGCAGGCTCCTCTCCCTGCCACTCTCTCTGCTGGTGGAAAGGGGGACCAGCTGTCTCCCCTTTCATTCTCTTGTCCGGCTGCTGGGGTGCGAGACTGACTGTCTCTGCTCCCTGCAGGACACACTGCCGCTGGGGAGGATGGACGACACCATCAGCTCCCTGGGGCACACACTGCCGCTGGGGAGGGAGGACGCTGCTCTCCTCTCCCTTCGCTTCACACTGCCGTCTTGGCATCTCACTTTGCTGCTGGGGGGCAGGAACAACAACCTCTGCCCCCTGTAACTCAGCCTGCCGCTGGGGAGGAAGGACTGCACCTTCGGCTCCCTTGGACACACACGGCTGCTGGGGAGGATGGACGACACCATCAGCTCCCTGGGGCACACATTGCCGCTGGGGAGGGAGGACGCTGCTCTCCTCTCCCTTCTCTTCACACTGCCTTCTTGGCATATCACTTTGCTGCTGGGGGGCAGGAACAACAACCTCTGCCCCCTGTAACTCAGCCTGCCGCTGGGGAGGAAGGACTGCACCTTCGGCTCCTTTGGACACACACGGCTGCTGGGGAGGATGGACGACACCATCAGCTCCCTGGGGCACACATTGCCGCTGGGGAGGGAGGACGCTGCTCTCCTCTCCCTTCACTTCACACTGCCTTCTTGGCATCTCACTTTGCTGCTGGGGGGCAGGAACAACAACCTCTGCCCCATGTAACTCAGCCTGCCGCTGGGGAGGAAGGACTGCACCTTCGGCTCCCTTGGACACACACGGCTGCTGGGGAGGATGGACGACACCATCAGCTCCCTGGGCCACACATTGCCGCTGGGGAGGGAGGACTGCAAACCCCCTGGCCCGCTCTGATTCCCACGGCAAGTACTCTCGCACTGCTTTCTTCACACGCTGTACTATATCCTCTGAGAGGTTGGGTCCGCATAAAGCCAGTATCTTGGTGACCTCTCTGTCATACGCCTCTTGAGTGTAGCTGGGTGCCATGCTTGCTCTGCTGCAGTTGGTTCCTTGTAGATGGGGGCGCTGTACGGGTACTGGCGTTGCCCTCACTTTTTAATCCAGGAATGGTGTTGTCTTTAGCTGTCCCTCTGGTTGTAGGAACGATCCCACCGCTGCCACCAATTGTAACGGACCGTTTCAGCATGAAAGGGGAAAAATCCGTTTAGGCGATAATCCCCTTTTCCATAGACAGGCACAGCTACTGCAGAACACCAAACTCCCGATCTGGATACGAAATAACTCTCCGAACTGGAACAGCTGAACAAGAAAAGCATACAATCGGCTTACACTCTTGGCAGTCAGCTTACAATCCAATCCCCCCCAAGAACGAGACGACACTTCATTTTGAGGGTTAAGCAGGAACTCTAGACTGGGACACCCAGTCTGGCTTTTATTTCCAACTCACACATACAGGTCACACCCAGGGGGAGGCATAAAAGAACCAATGACATAGATGTTACCTCCCACACATCCCCTCCCCTTAGTGTGACACATAATCCCATTATGCATACAGTGTAAAATATACTTTTACACAACTTTCATAACTTTAAAACCATACATCACATTCACATAAAAATACATATCCACAATCAATCCATTCAGGGGAACAACATATTAAAAAATGGCATGAATCCGACCAGGGGTTTAAAAGTTACTAAAAGTATCTTTTGGGCCCAGGCTTGCAGCATGGCACAATCTGGCTCAAACAGAAGTAAAACATCCCCCACAATGCATCCCGGCTTCCTCCCTTCTGCCCTGGAGATAATTGGAGAAGTAATCCAATTATCTAGGACTAGAGTCAGACTCCATTAACCACATGGTTGCAAAAAGACAGTAAAAGACATAAAATTACATACTGATACATTTAACACATAAAACACACATTTCTACATATCCCCAGTTTAACTGAACACATAAATACCTACATAATATTTAAGACAGTATTACTGGGATATGTTACAAAGTCTTAAAGGGACATTAGTCCCAAAAGTACCAATATGTCCATCGCTGATTTTAAAGGGCCAGTAGCAGCAATATAAATTATTACATGCCCAAATATAGTGTTTATAGAGCAATATGTCCATGGGCCGTAGTCAGCGGGTAGGAGGCTAGCAGCCAGGCTTCTCCAGCCCACAGTGGCGAAGTTGGTTTCGCCACACTGATCATCATGTAGCCTCTTGCATTCATTAAGAATCCCAGTGAGGAGTTGGCTCTTCTGTCAGACCTATTTCCCAGGCAAAGGTCCAGGACCCTGCAACACCTGGTTCTCTATGGTCATGGACCATCCCTAATAATTTGGCATAATGAAGACGTAGGGGTATTACCAATTTCATCATAATAGAGAGCACCATTATCTGCTCTCTCTATTTTTTGTCATTTTCTGTCCCATGACACTATCTTTTATGGACACTCACCAACGCATATTGTAAGTGGGGATTATACCACTATACGCTATCAAAACTGGAGCTGGTCATAGCTCCACCAAATGTGAGTAAGCTACCGTTGTTTTATTACCTATTCCTAAAATATCTGAAACGGCTCTGAACTTGGCCCCATCTATCGATTGTCGTATGGACATTGGTGTATGTCCTACTCATTGTATGCCTTTCAGTATGTTCTTTATGTAGTCATGAATGGACTATAGTTGGGGAATCTTAGGCACTCAACTTTTCGAAAAACACACACTAATCGAGTAATCATTTACATGGCATTTTATGGCTTCTTACGTCCTAATGAATTCACTATACGTTCACTCTCTGATAGTTCCTGATGCCTTAAAACCACGAACCTCAAAAAAAATGGTGATTACATACTCATGCTAAAGCAAGCAAGAACTAATTGTGGCGAAAGTAACCTTGCCACTTGTACATGGAGGGGCCTGCTTGCCAGCCTCCTGCCCACAGACTATGGGCCCTGCAGGGAAACCTGTAAAAGACTACCGAACTTGACCGACGGTTAGCACTAATTTTATCACATGACAGGAGGCTTCCTATTTTGCATTTCTTTCTTTACTAAACTCGACAGCAGTAAAGAAAGTGAAACATTTAACCAATCAAAATGCAGTAGGGAGTAAGGTATTCCCAGCAAATAGGCTCCTCCTCTTTCTTTACTGCTCCATCGCAGACAGGTCAGAGTTTTTGGCTCTTCCCTTACATATATATTGGTACTGTTCTTATGTGCTTATTGTGGTTTATTTACCTCACAATACTTTTCATATTCACTTATTTACACTTATTGTTGATTTATATGTCTTTAAGATTTTTATCATTATCTTATTTACTCTTCTACTGGTATTTATTAGTTAGCATAGTTACTTAGACTGTACTCATAGCGGTTCAGACGGCATTCACCTTGGTGTACCATATTTGATTTTCACTGTCTAGGTTTAAACCTAGTTTCTGTTCCCTGCTTAACATGGGAATGACTTAATTCCCTTTCCACTCCTTTTTTTCCCGCCCGTGGGCAGACCCGATTTTCACCCAACGGTTTTTCCGCCGTCGTACACCTTCCCACACTTGCCCGGCCCTTCCCCGCTGTCTGACGTTTTTTTCTTCCTCACACTTGCCGCCCCTCGCGGCTCCCTGTCCCGGTTTCACACACGCGGCAGCCATTTGCAATCTCGCATCTCGCGAGATTGCGGCCGCCGTTTTAGAACTCCTCGGAGTGCCGCAAGTGCCACGTTCTAGACGGAGCTCAATCAGAGACTCGAGGACATTAACAGAGGTCAGTAAAGGTCATTTTTTGCTATACCAAGCTGTATCTAGGCACCAAAGGGATCATTACCCTGTGCCTGTCTGGGGTGCTGCCCTACATACTGTGCTGCTTTTTTTGGAGGTCGCCCTGTGGTCACCTCTGTCATCCTGGGTGTCATGCCAAAAGCATGAGTTGGTGTTGGATGTGTGTTTAGATATGTTAAGAGTTGTTTTTTTGTAAACCTTGCGATGACATTTATTGTGGTCTTTGATCTTGCACCAGGCCTAGACCATAAAACATCTAGATAGCCATCACCAGAGCTGGACACAAGGAATTGCATAGAGTGGGCAATAAACTGCCCAGGGGTCTGCCCACTGAGAAACAACTAGTTTAGGTATAATTAATAAGGGTGCTGGACTATCCAGGGAGTTCGGTTATTCATTTTTTTGTTTGGTCAGCAACTTCTATGAGACCTATACCATCTAAGACTCCCACAAGAATTCTATATGGGGTAGCTACATGTAAGGAGTTTCTTGTGTTTTCTACTATTTTATTTTATGTACTGTTTTGCAATTTGTTATCTGTATGTCATTTATTTCGGTATTTTGTACTTAGCACTGTGATTCTTTTTTGTCAGATTAAATGTTTACTTAATCAGCTTGTGTCTCTGTTCTCTATGAGCTTCACTCTCCAGAGGAAATCTCAGGTAAACACGTTACCAAAAAGGGTTAATTATATGTGTTTGATCAGTAAAAGTAGAACTGTGATTCTATAGTTCTCCTGTGTGTGGGGTAACCTAAGACGCTCGGGTTTAAAAGTCTTGGTGGTGGCAGTAAAGTGTGTACTAGGGTGTTAGTGTAGAAGGGATTGCAGGGGTTAATTGAGTGGTTGCTGGAACTAGCAACAGGTAACCAGGGGTCTGGTGTCATTAACCCTGTCACTTCCACACTCTCCCCATTGTCTCGGCTGGGAATATAGCCCACGCTCGTGACACCTGGGTGAGGCTCAGCATACCAAAAAAATCCCAATACTGTTGTGATTGCCTTGTAGGGACAATCTTTGTCACTATCAGTGCCTGTTATAGGCTGATAATACCCTGTGGGGGTTTTTACTTCACACACCCTGCTGGGGTCCATTATAATCTTTTACACCACACACCCTGCTGGGGTTACTCTATTCTTGGAAGATAATTACACACTACTGCACCCTGCTGGGGTCCACATAGTGTTGCTTATATACAGTAAATAAATACAGCTGAACTGACCTCTATTGCTACTGCTTACGCCCTGTGCCACATAAATTGTATCTGCTAGTCAGTAAAATGGAAGTCTCTCAAAATACAGCAGATCTCCAAACCATGATAAACGAGGCGGTAGCGGCCTCCATGGAGAAAGCTCTCTCCAAAATGATGGCCTCTAACACTGACAAGAGGAAACCATCCATAACCCACCAATCCCGCCACGACTCAGATTCCGAGGCTTCGGAATCACATAAGAGCCAAGAACCCTCCACTGGCAAACGCCACTGGAAAGGGAAAAAGGGACATCAGAACCCGACCAAGGGCAAGGCCCCTGCCAAACGGCATAAACCCTCTGCGGTCACTACACCGACCCCGCAACACAATTACTCCTCAGAAGAGGAAGACGCTCACACCAAATCCATGGCCATCTTGGATGAATAGCAAGCAGACCAGTCAGACTCTCACGAGGACACATGGGGTTCAGATTCCGAATCTCAACCCGGACCCTTCCAACACATCTTACTGGGAGACTCCCAAGTACTCGACACTGCGGACACCCCGCAGGAAGAAGAAGACGCCATTTTTGATCCATCGGGCCAGAGGCTGTTTGACCATAGAAACTTAAGACACCCACGCTCAGGGGACTGGACACCCCCTGATCACCTTGAAAAATTTATGCATCTCTGGCATCCCTGGACAAGCCTGTTCGCAATCGACTGCGGTCAGAATGTCCAAGACCCTCACTGCCCGACCATGTCGCAGAAACACCAGAATTTGACCAGGTGATGACCACCTTTATGTCTAGAGGCGGCCGTGACCCACGCAAAGGCGTGGAGAAGGGTTTCAGAGCAGTCCAAGACAAACTACTGGATTCTGTGGGACCACTTTCCAGGATAATGTACTTGGCAGATTACGCCCTCACGAGTGCAGACCAATTTGACGCGACCATGGTTCGCGAATGGGCTCATGATGTACGGGAGTGGGCACAAAGATGCTTTTGCTTTGTGGGTAACACCAATACTGCCCTCTCCTCCAAGCAGCGCAAAGCAGCACTACTCCGCATTGACGGAAAGTTGGTGGAATTGGGCACCAAAGAATTAGGACCATTGGCACAGGGCAAGCTATTTGGAGATCCTTTCCTCAAAGACTTGAATAAACACGTAAATATGTTTACTTCCCTGAACAAGGCTCGGTCCTCCATGAGGAGACTATTTAGACATCACACCACCAGGGGTGTTTTTGGAAGGGGCCGTGCTGCCAGCCAATTCTGGCCCTAAGGCACCCGCACTTCAAGACCCCAACCCTTCTACCCTGAAGTGGGATACCGTCAACAGTTCACATACACCCGAGGTGCAGACAGAGGTCGTGGACCACGTACCCGAGGCAGAGCACGATTTTCCACAGGTAAGCAATCATCTAGCACACTGCCTTCCAATTCATACAGCAGGTTGCATCTTTTTGTTCCTTCAGGAATGTCAAACCATCTCCAAGGACGCTTGGATCCTGCAAACGGTACAGGGATGCATCATCGATTTCACGGAACCTCCACGACAAAGGGACGTACCACACCCCATCAAATGCTCAACAGAAGACATTGAACTCATACACAACGAGTTACTAGAGCTACAATCGAAAGGGGCAATCGAACCCGCCTCCGACCCGCGGGGGTTTTTCAGCAACATATTCCTGGTGAAGAAGAAAATGGGGGACTTCCGCCCCGTCATAAACTTAAAAAGACTCAACAAATACGTCACGTACAGGCACTTCAAGATGGAGGGCATTCACCTCCTGAGGGACCTACTGCAAGACAAAGATTGGTTCACAAGACTCGACTTAAAAGACGCATACCTTTCAGTACCCGTCCACCATTCCTGTCAACAATTCCTACGGTTCCACTGGCAAAACCTCCCCTGGCAATTCACGTGCCTCCCCTTTGGCCTCATCTTGGCCCCATGGTGCTTCACTAAATTGCTGAAGTCTGTGGTCGCTCATCTTCGAGCACAAGGAATTTGTTGCATTATATACCTGGACGACCTCCTACTGTTCTGCTTCGACAAATCCAGACTGATACAACACACACACTATACCACAGACCTCCTATCAACCCTGGGCTTTGTGGTGAACTTTCACAAATCAGCCACCTCCCCATCCCAAACGGTACAATTCCTAGGATTCGAGATAGATTCCACCACAAACATCCTACGACTACCGACGTCGAAAATATCGACCATTTGCAAAGAATTACGCAAGACCATTCGCTCCCATACCATTCCATTCCGCATGCTCGCCCGAATAGTGGGACTCCTCTCGGCTTCCATACAAGCTATCTTTCCGGGCCCACTCCACTACAGGGCGATGCAACGCCTCAAAGCATCCTTCCTCAGGAAAAATCCATCATACATCCAGCCGATCCCGGTAACGGAAGAGGTCAGAGAAGAGCTCAGATGGTGGCTAGACAGCATGGAAGCATGGAATGGCCGGGCCATCTTCGGGAACACACCCGACATAGTTCTAGAATCGGACGCCAGCCTCTGGGGATGGGGCGCGACAAGCGAAGGTGCATCAACAGGAGGCACCTGGACCTCCCAGGTCCTCAACATGCACATAAATTGCCTAGAACTCCTGGCAGGATCATTCGCCATCCGCAGCCTGGCAAAAGACAAAACGGACTGCTGCATCCTTCTGAGGACAACATCTCGGCGGTCCGCTTCATCAACCGCCTGGGCGGGGCTCGATCCCGACTCCTATCAGAAATAACGAAGGAGATCTTCGACTTCTGCCTGTCAGGATCGGGACAGGGATCCAACACGCAAAGTACAAACAGGACAGGGTACGTATACCAGACCTTAGAATGGCCGGACTAACGTACGGAGAGTAAAGAGAATGGTCAGAAACAAGCCGAGGTCGAGGGAACGAGAGGACAGGTGAGCGAGGAACAAGCCGGGTCAAGGATACCAGAGGGAAACAGAGTAAGTCAAACTAGCCGGGTCGGAACCAAAGGAATAACTGAAATCGCCAGAGCACTGTGTGACTAGACAGGCTAGAACCACGACAGGGCAATGAGTGAATGGGAGAAACAGGTTTAAATACCCTGGTTACAGTGAGTATACCCGCCTCCGACGAGTCCTGAGTGGCTTCCAGTCACTTGAGTGACAGATCGGTCCGGACTGACGTCATGACGTTGGGCAGCGTGCGTGACGTCATAAAATGAGACAGATCCCTCGCGGCCGGCGTGAGAGTGTCTAGGAGAGCCGCGAGGGATGGAGGAAGCCGACCTGCTGGAGGAGTAAACTACTAAGTCTCTACCTCTTTCGGAGGTAGAGACTTCAGGTACCCTGACAGTACCCCCCTCTCAGATACGCCCACCGGGCGGAAGGAACCGGGACGAGACGGAAAGCGTGAGTGAAACGCCCTGCGAAGGCGAGGAGCATGAACATCCTCTTGTGGTACCCAACTTCTCTCCTCAGGACCATATCCCTTCCAGTCGACCAAATATTGTACTCTCCCCCGAGAGATACGAGAATCAATGATGGAGTTAACCTCATACTCCTCCTGACCCTCCACCTGAACAGAGCGAGGAGGGGCGATCGTGGAGGAGAATCTGTTACAAACTAGGGGTTTCAACAATGAAACGTGAAAGGAGTTAGGGATGCGTAAGGCAGCTGGGAGAGCTAGACGATACGCCACTGGGTTAATTCGAGTCAAGATCCTGTAAGGGCCAATATATCGAGGAGCGAATTTCATGGAAGGAACTTTAAGCCGAATATTCCTAGTGCTTAACCATACTCTATCGCCTGGAACGAAAATCGGAGCCGCCCTTCTACGTTTGTCGGCGTGTTTCTTAACCAGCATAGAATTGTGTAGAAGAATTTGTCGAGTCTGATCCCACAACTTCCTCAAATTGGCAACATGTACATCAACCGACGGTACACCTTGGGAAGGAGAAACCGAGGGAAGAATAGATGGATGAAAGCCATAGTTCATGAAGAAGGGGCTTGAATGAGTAGAGTCACAAACGAGATTGTTGTGCGCAAACTCCGCCCAAGGAATCAAACCGACCCAATCGTCCTGGTGTTCGGAAACAAAACAACGTAGATATTGCTCAATCTTTTGGTTAGTACGTTCAGCAGCTCCGTTAGACTGGGGATGATAGGCAGAAGAGAAATTTAATTTAATACCTAGTTGAGAACAAAAGGATCTCCAAAAACGGGAAACAAATTGGGACCCTCTGTCAGATACGATTTGGGAAGGTATCCCATGTAAGCGAAAAATCTCCCTCGCGAATATCTCTGCCAACTCTTGGGAGGATGGAAGTTTAGGCAAGGGAATGAAGTGGGCCATCTTGGTGAATCTGTCAACCACGGTGAGGATAACAGTCTGTTTCTTAGAGATAGGTAGATCGACAATAAAGTCCATGGCCAAAGAAGACCATGGTTTCTCTGGTACCTCTAAGGGATGCAGGAATCCACTTGGGAGCGTATGAGGTTGTTTGGTCTTAGTACACACTTCACACGCAGCGATGAAATCTTTAGTATCTTTACGTAAAGCAGGCCACCAGAAGTCTTTAGAAATCAAAGCATACGTCTTGCGGATACCAGGATGTCCCGCCATCTTGCTGTTATGGAAACATTGCAACAGCTCCAGTTGAAGAGTAGGAGGAACGAAATGTCGACCCTCAGGAGTCTGTTTAGGTGCTAGATGTTGCAGCTTAATGATCTCGGCCAGTAACGGGGAATGAATCCTGAGATTCGTATTAGCAACAATCTTGCATTTAGGAACTATAGAAGAAAGAATCGGTTCAGATACAGTGAAAGGTTCATATTGTCGAGACAAAGCATCGGCCTTAGAGTTCTTAGAGCCAGGTCTGTAAGTAAGCACATAATTGAAATGAGTCAGGAATAAGGACCAACGAGCTTGCCTAGAGGACAAACGCTTAGCCTCCCCAATATAGGACAAGTTCTTGTGGTCCGTCAAAATAGTAACCGGATGTAAGGTGCCCTCCAATAGATGTCTCCACTCTTTCAAGGCTTTAATGACTGCTAACAATTCCCTGTCTCCGATGTCATACCTGCTCTCAGGCCCAGAAAGTTTCTTGGAAAAAAAACCACAAGGATGTAACGGTTTATCCACCCCCAACCTTTGTGAGAGAACGGCACCTACTCCTGTCTCAGAGGCATCGACCTCAAGTAGGAACGGCAAGGACGTATCAGGATGGACTAATATTGGAGCAGAAGCAAAAAGTTCTTTGAGATTTTTGAAAGCAACGAGAGCTTCAGTAGACCAAGTCTTAGTATCAGCCCCTTGTTTGGTCATATTGGTAATAGGTGCAATAATAGAAGAGTAACCCTTAATGAAGCGCCTATAATAATTGGTGTGGCGAAACCAGCTTCGCCACTGTGAACTGGAGAGGCCTGGCTGCTAGCCTCCTGCCCGCTGACTATGGCCCCTGGACATATTGCACTTTAAAGACTATATTTGGGCATGTACTAATTTATATTGCTGCTACTGGCCCTTTAAAATCAGCAATGGACATTTTGGGACTACTGTCCCTTTAAGACTGTGAAGCATATCCTATTGTACTGCCTGTATATTGTATATGTATTTATGTATGCAGTTAACCTGGGTTATATATATATATGCAGCCTTCATCTGATTGTTCGGTAGAATCACTCCATTCATTGTATTGAGGAAACTACCGAACAACCAGACCACCCAGGATTAAGTGTGCCTCCAATTACCGTTTGCAACAATGTTGCAAACGGGTAATTGGCAATCATGTAATGTGTTCTGTGTCCTCTGGGTGGCCACCATTCAGGAAACAACCACGTGGCGGCGGCCATCTTTAACTGCCGAACAGCGGTGTTTTGCCGTCGAGTGTCTGGAACTGAAATCGGACACTCGACTAGGCAAACACCACTGAGACCTCCAGACTTCCAGGAATTCGTATAGAAACTACCGAATGACCCGCCGTTCGGTAGAAAGAAACATACGAACTAGGGGATTCATGCGAATCCCCCTTAGTCTCTATAACCCAAGTAATTCGTATGTTTCATTCACCTGTTTGTGACCGACCGCAGGGCCAAAATGCATGGAACTGTTTTCGGATACTTTACCCATGCGGTCGGTCAATACTTTAAAGTCCCATAACTCCCGAACCATTTATCCGAATGGGCTGATTCTTGCATATGTTGTCCCCCTGAATAAGGGCTATCAGGGGATACCTGTTTTGGAGGTGTAGCATAGGTATTTGGGGTACATCCAGGAATTGGGGAAAAGGGTGTACAGTATAATTGTGTTAAGTGTTAATCTAAGGGGAGGAAATGTGTGGGAAGTACATCCATGTGATTGGTTAATTTCATCCTCCCCCTGGGAGTGTCCTGTATGTACTTGTTTGTAATAAAAGCCAGACTGGGTGTCCCAGTCTTGAGTTCTTGCTTAACCCTCAAAGCGATGTGTCGTCTCGGTCTTTGGGGGAATGGGATTGTATGCTGACTGCCAAGAGTGTAAGCCGATGTCTGCTTTTCTTGTTCAGCTGTTCCAGTGTTCGTGTGGTTCCAGTCGGGAGAATGGTGTTTGCAGTAGCTGTGCCTTTCTGAGAAAAGGGGAGTATCGCCTAAACTGGGTTTTATCCTCTTGTAAGTGAAACGGTCCGTTACAATTGGTGGCAAGCGGCGGGATCGTTCCTACAACCAGAGGGACAGCTACAGACAACACCATTTCTGGATTACAAATTGAGGGCAACGCTAGTATCCGTACAGCGACCCTATCTACAAAGGAACTCAGAAAATGGAGGAGAAGTTGCAGGATAGATTGTACGGTTCCGTACTCCGGAGGCCTAGAGCAATGTCAGAAGAGGACATGTTGATGTACAGAGAGACTGCCAGAGCCGAATTGTGGGACGAAGCCCTAGAGGAAGTACAGTATTCACGAGGGGATCAGCGCCGCAGCAGAAGGCAGCGAATTCTGGCTAGAATGGCAGAGCGGATGCCCCTCCTGAGAAAACAGACCACAGAAAAGTGGGTGACTAGACTCGAGATTCTAGTATACGCAGAACTGGTGCTCGACGACGCATACCAGGCGCTACAGTGGTACGCGGCTCAGTGTGTCCCCAGGATGGCAGAGTATGAGTTCCCAGAAGGCGGAGATTACACTGGCCCCGGTCTATTTTGGGATAATAGTGGTGACGAGGACTTTGGGGAAGATACCGACTATCGTTTTTGGGACCTGTACGGCATCCGAGAGAACATGCTGGGTCTCTTTGGCGCTATTGACCTCGAGGCAGACCTACGATATTTGGTTAACCAGGAATGGAACCTGGAGGGGGATTACCTGCGACTCATCAATGAGGCCTGGGAAGAGACAACCGGCCCTCCCGCCCAACAGCAACCAGCAGTACCCGAGGTAGCAGAGTTCCTAGACTGGTCCTGTGAGCAACCCCAGGGAGATGAAGGTGTCGTCCTTCCTCCCCAGCGGCAGGCTGAGTTACAGGGGGCAATGGTTGTTGTTCCTGCCCCCCAGCAGCAAAGTGAGATGCCAAGACGGCAGTGTGAAGCGAAGGGAGAGGAGAGCAGCGTCCTCCCTCCCCAGCGGCAGTGTGTGCCCCAGGGAGCTGATGGTGTCGTCCATCCTCCCCAGCGGCAGTGTGTCCTGCAGGGAGCAGAGACAGTCAGTCTCGCACCCCAGCAGCCGGACAAGAGAATGAAAGGGGAGACAGCTGGTCCCCCTTTCCACCAGCAAAGAGAGTGGCAGGGAGAGGAGCCTGCTAACCCCCCTCCCCAGCGGCAGTTGACCGTCCAGAGAGAGGAGCTTGTTACACCCTCTCTCCAGCGGCAGCCTAACTCACCAAGGGGAGATGTTAAGCCCCACAACTGTGCAGATGGGACCGTAGTCTCTGCACTTACAGCACAAGGGATAGGGACGGTCGGTCCTGTTCCCCAGCCTCAGTGTGATGGATCCAAAGGGGAGACAGTCGGTCTCCCCCTCCGGCAGTCGAGCTGCGCACCTAAAGGGGAGACAGCCAGTCTCCAGCAACCAGACGCCCACCAGACTACTCCCGTGGTAGTGCTGGCAACAGAACAGAGTACCGCTGGTCTCTGCCCCCTCAGCAACCCACCAAGGCAGCCTACCCGTCTCCCACCCAGCAGTGGTGAAACACCAGAACTTGGACAAAATCCTTCCTCACCCAGATGTAGTAACCGGTTAGTGTGGGTGGGCTGCTCTGTTATTTCTGTTTTGTGGGTGGGTTGCTGGACTAACCAGGGCACTGACCGGCAGAAAGTCAGGTACCCTGTTAGTCTAATTGGCCAAGGGGAGAAATGTGGCGAAACCAGCTTCGCCACTGTGAACTGGAGAGGCCTGGCTGCTAGCCTCCTGCCCGCTGACTATGGCCCCTGGACATATTGCACTTTAAAGACTATATTTGGGCATGTACTAATTTATATTGCTGCTACTGGCCCTTTAAAATCAGCAATGGACATTTTGGGACTACTGTCCCTTTAAGACTGTGAAGCATATCCTATTGTACTGCCTGTATATTGTATATGTATTTATGTATGCAGTTAACCTGGGTTATATATATATATATGCAGCCTTCATCTGATTGTTCGGTAGAATCACTCCATTCATTGTATTGAGGAAACTACCGAACAACCAGACCACCCAGGATTAAGTGTGCCTCCAATTACCGTTTGCAACAATGTTGCAAACGGGTAATTGGCAATCATGTAATGTGTTCTGTGTCCTCTGGGTGGCCGCCATTCGGGAAACAAACACGTGGCGGCGGCCATCTTAAACTACCGAACAGCGGTGTTTTGCCGTCGAGTGTCTGGAACTGAAATCGGACACTCGACTAGGCAAACACCGCTGAGACCTCCAGACTTCCAGGAATTCGTATAGAAACTACCGAATGACCCGCCGTTCGGTAGAAAGAAACATACGAACTAGGGGATTCATGCGAATCCCCCTTAGTCTCTATAACCCAAGTAATTCGTCTGTTTCATTCACTTGTTTGTGACCGACCGCAGGGCCAAAATGCATGGAACTGTTTTCGGATACTTTACCCATGCGGTCGGTCAAATCTTTGGAACCTCATATCTCCCGAACCATTCATCCGAATGACCTGATTCTTGAATATGTTGTCCCCCTGAATAAGGGCTATCAGGGGATACCTGTTTTGGAGGTGTAGCATAGGTATTTGGGGTACATCCAGGAATTGGGGAAAAGGGTGTACAGTATAATTGTGTTAAGTGTTAATCTAAGGGGAGGAAATGTGTGGGAGGTACATCCATGTGATTGGTTAATTTCATCCTCCCCCTGGGAGTGTCCTGTATGTACTTGTTTGTAATAAAAGCCAGACTGGGTGTCCCAGTCTTGAGTTCTTGCTTAACCCTCAAAGCGATGTGTCGTCTCGGTCTTTGGGGGAATGGGATTGTATGCTGACTGCCAAGAGTGTAAGCCGATGTCTGCTTTTCTTGTTCAGCTGTTCCAGTGTTCGTGTGGTTCCAGTCGGGAGAATGGTGTTTGCAGTAGCTGTGCCTTTCTGAGAAAAGGGGAGTATCGCCTAAACTGGGTTTTATCCTCTTGTAAGTGAAACGGTCCGTTACAATTGGAGAACCCAATAAACCTCTGGATAGCCTTGAGTCCCTTAGGCAATGGCCAATCTAGAATAGACTGGAGTTTGTCAGGATCCATCTTAAAGCCTTCCCCAGAAATCACGTATCCAAGAAAATCTATCTGGGTCTGGTCAAAGCTGCATTTCTCCAATTTGCAGTATAAGCCGTGTTGTAGAAGTTTGTGTAATACCTTTCTGACTTGTCTATGGTGGGTCTCAAACTCTCTAGAGTGTATGAGAATGTCATCCAGGTATACAATAACACAATCCTGTTGAAATTCCCTAAGAACTTCGTTAATTAGATCCTGGAATACTGCCGGTGCGTTACAAAGGCCAAAAGGCATGACCGTGTACTCATAATGCCCGTAGCGGGTATTAAACGCCGTCTTCCACTCGTGACCTTGTTGAATTCTCACCAAGTTATATGCCCCTCTGAGGTCCAACTTGGTGAAAATCTTAGAACCTTTTAGCCGATCAAAGAGCTCGGTAATCAAGGGGATCGGATAGGCATTCCTAATGGTTATTTTATTCAAACCTCGGTAATCAATACATGGTCTGAGTGAGCCATCCTTCTTTTTAACAAAAAAAAATCCAGCCCCGGCGGGAGAAGAGGATCTCCTAATGAATCCCTTGTCTAAATTCTCCTGAATATATTCCTCTAAAACAGAATTCTCTTTAATGGATAGAGGATATACATTACCCCTGGGGGGCATGGTGCCGGGCAAAAGATTAATTTTACAATCAAAGGTCCTGTGTGGGGGTAGTGTATCAGCGTTCTTCTTATCGAACACTGCTTTCAAGTCTATGTACAGAGGAGGTATCTGTCTCCCTGTAGACTGGGTAGAACTATCTGGTGTGTTAATCATAGCCAATGGAGACACCCTGCGTAAACACCTCTCCTGACAACCCTGGCCCCATGAGATTATCTCCCCTAATTCCCAATCGATAATAGGGTTATGTCTCTTTAACCATGGGTAGCCCAGGACTATGGGAACAGAAGGAGATGAAATGAGCATAAGTGATAAGTTCTCCTCGTGTAAGATACCAATAGTTAAGTTAATGGGTATAGTCTCACGAGAGATAACAGGCTCAAGTAAAGGTCTACCATCTATGGCCTCAACGGCCAAGGGTGTATCCCTTAACTGGGATGGGATAGTGTGTTTAGTAGCAAAGACTTGGTCGATAAAATTCTCAGCAGCTCCGGAATCTATCAAGGCCATGGTCTTTAGCATTCCCTTCTCCCACGTTAAAGAAATTGGTAACAGAAGCCTGTGATCTTTATAATTATGCGTAGAGGACAAAATAGAAACACCCAAGGCCTGTCCTCTAGAGAAACGTAGGTGCGGGCGTTTCCCGAGCGAGTAGGACAATTCAGACGCAAATGACCTCTGGCTCCACAATACATACATAAACCCTCCCTTCTCCTGTACTGCCTCTCCTCTTCAGAGAGGCGAGTATTGCCTATCTGCATAGGTTCAGGATACAGTGAGGTATTGGAATCAGGACTTTGAAATGTAGGGGCTAATTTACAGGCAGGTCTGAAGTTCCTCTCTCTAGTATTCTGTCTCTCTCTTAAACGCTCATCAATACGAGAAATGAATGAAATTAAGTCCTCTAAATTCTCAGGAAGCTCCCTAGTAGCAACCTCATCAAGGATAATATCTGATAGCCCATTCAAAAATAGATCTATATAAGCCTGCTCATTCCACTTGACTTCTGCCGCCAGAGACCTGAACTCTAGTGCATAATCCACAAGTGTTCGGTTCTCCTGTCTCAGGCGCAACAGTAATCTGGCTGCATTAACCTTCCTACCAGGAGGGTCAAAAGTTCTTCTAAATGCAGCTACAAAGGCATTATAATTATATACCAATGGGTTATCATTCTCCCATAGTGGGTTGGCCCATCTCAGAGCTTTCTCAATGAGTAGGGTGATAATAAATCCAACTTTCGCCCTATCTGTGGGATAGGAGCGAGGTTGTAGTTCGAAGTGGATACTAATCTGGTTCAAAAAACCATGACACCTCTCCGGTGAACCACCATAACGTACAGGTGGGGTAATACGGGAAGAGGCACCTACAGTGGCTACCTCTAGACCAGAACTTACAGGAGAGATGGAAGTAGTACGGATCTCCTCAGGTGGGTTATTGGCACGAGATAATAGCGCCTGTAGTGCTAGTGCCATCTGGTCCATTCTGTGTTCCATGGCGTCAAACCTGGAATCAGAGGGCCCAACCTGACTGTTTGTACCTGCAGGATCCATTGGCCCTGTCGTAATGTCAGGATCGGGACAGGGATCCAACACGCAAAGTACAAACAGGACAGGGTACGTATACCGGACCTTAGAATGGCCGGACTAACGTACGGAGAGTAAAGAGAATGGTCAGAAACAAGCCGAGGTCGAGGGAACGAGAGGACAGGTGAGCGAGGAACAAGCCGGGTCAAGGATACCAGTGGGAAACAGAGTAAGTCAAACTAGCCGGGTCGGAACCAAAGGAATAACTGAAATCGCCAGAGCACTGTGTGACTAGACAGGCTAGAACCACGACAGGGCAATGAGTGAATGGGAGAAACAGGTTTAAATACCCTGGTTACAGTGAGTATACCCGCCTCCGACGAGTCCTGAGTGGTTTCCAGTCACTTGAGTGACAGATCGGTCCGGACTGACGTCATGACGTCGGGCAGCGTGCGTGACGTCATAAAATGAGACGGATCCCTCGCGGCCGGCGTGAGAGTGTCTAGGAGAGCCGCGAGGGATGGAGGAAGCCGACCTGCTGGAGGAGTAAACTACTAAGTCTCTACCTCTTTCGGAGGTAGAGGCTTCAGGTACCCTGACAGTAAGAAACCACATAATTGAATCTTGATAGGAAGAGAGCCCATCTAGCTTGCCGGGGGGAAAGTCGCTTAGCTTCAGAAAGATATGTTAGATTCTTGTGGTCTGTGAGTATGAGGATTGGCACTGAAGTACCCTCAAGAAGGTGCCTCCATTCTTTGAGAGCTAAAATTATGGCTAGAAGTTCTCTAGCACCAATCTGGTAATTGCATTCCGCCGGGTTCAATTTCCTCGAGAAATACCCGCACGGATGCCTGGAGCTCTCTGGGTTAGGACGTTGAGACAGGAGGGCGCCCACTCCTGTCTCAGACGCATCGACCTCAAGAATGAATGGTAAGGCAGGGTTAGGGTGTGCCAGTATAGGAGCAGCAGCAAAGGCGACTTTGAGAGACTCAAAGGCAGTAATGGCTTCCTGTGACCAATGCTGTGGATCAGCATCTCTCCTGGTCATGTCCGTGAGAGGTTTAACCAAGGAAGAAAAGTTGCGTATGAACTTCCGATAATAATTGGCGAAGCCCAGAAACCGTTGTAAAGAGCGAAGACCCGTAGGTCGAGGCCATTTTAGTACAGCCGAAAGTTTCTCCGGATCCATAGAGAATCCAGCATCTGAGATAACATATCCCAAGAATGTAACCTGTTTGCAGTGAAACTCACATTTCTCCAATTTGCAGAACAGATTATTTTCTCTAAGTCTCTGTAATACACGAGAAACGTCTGCGTGATGGTTCTCGAGAGATGTGGAATGGATCAGAATATCATCAAGATAAACCACCACACATTGCTGCAGCATATCTCGCAGGACGTCATTTATAAATTCTTGGAAAACCGCCGGAGCATTGCAAAGACCAAAGGGCATTACTAGGTATTCGTAATGGCCGCTCCTGGTGTTAAATGCGGTTTTCCATTCGTGGTCCTCTTTTATCCGGACGAGATTATATGCCCCTCTCAGATCAAGTTTGGTGAAGACCGTTGCTCCCTTGAGGCGGTCAAATAATTCCTTGATTAATGGAATGGGGTAGGAATTCTTAATAGTAATGCGATTGAGACCCCTATAGTCGATACAGGGTCTCAACTCGCCATCTTTTTTCTTTACAAAGAAAAAGCCGGCCCTGGCAGGAGAAGATGACTTCCGAATAAAACCCTTAGACAGTGCATCAGTAACATACTCCTCCATGGCTCGATTCTCTGCTACAGACAGTGGGTAAATCCGGCCCCGGGGAGGATTGGTACCCGGTTGGAGTTCGATACCACAGTCATACGGACGGTGTGGTGGCAGAACGCTGGCTTGACCCTTGTCAAATACATCTTGGAATTCTTGGTACTCAGCGGGTAAGGAAGAGGCAGAACATGCGCCCAAAACTTTGACCGGTTTCTGGAGACAGGACAATGTGCATTGCTGGGACCATGATAATATCTCAGCTTTGCGCCAATCAATTGTGGGGTTATGCTTCTGTAGCCAAGGGTATCCCAAAACAACCTGGTAATATGGAGAGGAAATTACCTGGAATTGGATCGTCTCATGATGTAGAGCCCCTACAGCCAGAGATATGGGCACGGTTTCTTGGGTCACGTGGGTTGGCTGTATTGGTCTGCCATCGATGGCTTCGAAGGCTAGTGGGAAGTTGCGAGACTGTAAGGGTATAGAGTGCTTTGCTGCAAATGCACAATCTATAAGCAAGCCTGCGGCCCCAGAATCAAGAAATGCCCGGGTTTCAATGGATGAATCAGGCCAGGAGAGGATAACAGGCACCAAGGGTTTGCGCACACATCTCTCTGGGTCTGCAGAAAGACCACCCAAGATCTGCCCCTGACAGTATCTTGGGTGCGGGCCCTTTGCCGGACGAATCGGGCAAAACTTTAACACGTGACCGTGGTGTCCGCAGTATAGGCACAGACCCTCCCTCCTCCTAAAGGCTCTCTCCTCGACCGAGAGGCGTGAGAAGCCTAACCGCCTTGTCTCCACACAGACAGAGGACTCAGGACCAGGAGGCAGGGGAGGTGAGGGAGGTTCGGGTGGGCAAGAAAAGCTCGGTGCCAAATTTACAAGAGGCCTCCGCAGGCGCTCCTTGGATGAGGATCTCTCTCGGAGTCTGATGTCAATGAGGGTGACAAATGATATCAGTTCCTCGAGATCTTTAGGTAATTCTCTGGCTGCAATCTCATTTTTAAACACATCGGAGAGACCCTGTGCAAAGGCAGCCACGAGAGTCTCGTTGTTCCAGCCACCCTCTGCTGCCATGGTACGGAATTCACTGGCATACTCGACAATAGTTTTTGTGCCCTGAGCATTAGACATGAGTAGTTCGGCAGTAGGGGTGGAGCGAGCTGGAATATCAAAAACCCTTTTGAAGGATGCAACAAATTCAGGGTAATTGTAAATAATAGGCTTCTCTGCCTCCCAGAGAGGTTTTGCCCAAGCTAGGGCCTTTTCAGACAGCAAAGAAATCATGAAGTGAACTTTGTCACTGTCTGTAGGAAATGCCTGGGGCAGGGTTTCACGTTATCCTTTAACCTGATTTATAAATTCTCTGCACTGAGCTGGGTTGCCCCCAAAATATTGAGGGAGCGGGACAGACCCAGTCATTTCTCTAGCCGCTACAGGTTTGGAGGCTACAACCGGTGCTAGAACAGGAAGTGAGGCAGAGGCGGCCGCAATCGCAGGCTGGCCGGGTACTGGATCCAGATGGGCATACTGGTCCAAATGGTGGTTCTGCTGGTCCCACTGGGTAAGCAGGTTAGGTATAGGTGTCTTGCCTGTACCATCTGTATTCATGGCCCTTGCGTAATGTCAGGGACCAGGAACCAGACAGAAACAGAAGTAGATGCAAACACACCTTTATTAATAAATAACAAATAATAAACAAAAGCAAAGTCCAGGAATCAAGCAGGGGTCAGTCACCAGAGCGGGTAGTCAGACAAGCCAGGATCAGGAGCACGGAGAGCAGCGGAGTCAGGAACAAGGCCGGAGTCAGGAACCAGGAGCAAACAGGAAACACAGGAACAAGGAGACTTCTGGGAAACAGGAAACCACGCAAGGGCAAGGAGGTTCTGGGCTTAGCTGCTTAAATAGGCAGAACTGATTAGCAGCAGGGTTGATTACTACTCACAGGTGAGTAACCGTGGCAACAAGCAGAAGCAGCTCATAGTAATTGCAGCTGAAAACTCAATCACTGAAACAGAAAGGGTTGCTGTTTAAAACAGCAAAGAAACCCTGACACATACTGAGGACCTCTTCTGTTCATCAACACCTACATCCTACCAGTGGGGGATTGACACCACTGAATGTGAGTTATATCTGAGCTAGTTCCAGCTCTCCAATAGGTGAGTCCAATACCTTCCTGCTGTGAAGTTTTTATTTCTACGCGATTTCAAGTCGCAGTCTGTACTATTGGAATTTTCCCTTTTTATCCACATATCTCCATCCGGAACAAGAGAACCTGACCACTTTCAGCTCTACAACCTGCACAGACCGCCACTACACTCAAGTCCCTACAAGTGGACCTGGTCTTCTACATGCTTATTTGTTATTAAGACTTATTTCTATCTTATCTTTATTGATATATGTAAGTACATACTGTATCTCTACTAGTTTATAGCATATTGCGGTGTTATTATCATCATTATTTTATCTCTGCTATCTATTTTTGGTTTTATTATATCTTTTCAGTGTTTTTTTGGCGCGACCTATAATTTTCATTCTCTGGATCAAGATATCACAATCGATCAGAAGCTAAAATTCCCAGGAACCTGTGTCTCTGATCCTGCTCCCCTAATCTGCATTCCAGACTGAAAGCCAACACGATCGAGAAGCAACAAGAAAAGTGGATCTTCGCCCCACTGGAGACACTAGAGTCCCAGGCTATAACAACATATCCAAGCAGTTTTTTGCTCATTGCTCACTACAATCCAATCTGCTTCCCATTAATTTTTTTTTTATCTTGTTAATGGGAAGCAGATTGGATTGGTGGATCTGAGGGTCATTTAATGAGAATTAATGTTATTACACAATTGGCAGTCAGATGGTCCCATTTCTTCCCAGTCAATGGATGGAAAATACAAGAGTTACGTCTTGGTGTCTGCTATACTTTCACATTTAGCAAAGGACCTGGCAGATAAATGGACACCCCCATACACTACAGAATGAACTGAACGCATGATGTATATTCCAGATAAAGACCCAGAATGCATCACATTTATCCACCATTTTCCTGTCAGAGGGACACGACCATTAGTAGAACCTGCCTCCATTGCCTTGGAAATACAAAGTTGAAGAAACTATGAGGAGACGGGACGTTTGAAAAAGTTTTTTTCTTTTACCTGCAATACAACCATTATTACATGGACTATGACAGGTTGTCTGTAACCAGCTTGAGTTTAAGACCAAAAGCTGCCTCCTGGTCCCATGTTCATCTTGTGTAGTTGCCGGTAACACAAACCTATTTGTGTTTAATTTCCCCTTTATTGCAAATGTTTTCATTCAGGATTTCCATTGTTAACTTAGTTAATGAGCCAGAGAGACCATCCATCTCTCTGACTTTTCATTATTGTCTTCTAACGGGAATGAATTAGGGCGGAATTCTGCCATTAACACTGATCCAATGAAAGGGAAAGGCAGTGGATATTAGGAATTGAATGCTGTTGTATTTGCACATTTGATGTAATGACCTCAATGTGCAGAATTGCAAACTAGTCCACTTGTAGGAAGGACATTATTTTCAGTATTAATAAATTACTGTTCTTATGAAAGATATTTTTTTTTGTAAGGGGCATGAATGTCCATGTCTGTATTCCAAAGTATAACAAACACTCTTATCCTCAGATGTTTGCCACAAACTCCAGGAGGAGTGTGGAAGCTGGCCTCCTGCCCACCGACTATGGTCCAGGTCTAAATCACACAGTTTGGGCATTACCCTGTCCAGCCGCCATTAGCAGCTTTCCCTGGGTGCCCCTGGTTCGGCACTTTCCCTTCATTTGAATGGAACCAAACGCAAGCAACCTGGCGGCTGTTCGCATGAACCAAACCCATGAATGGTTCTCAGCGGTACTTATCCACGACAGCTATTCAACTATGTGACAATACGGCCTTAATATATCGTCCATGGGACTTCTTTCTACATAACTTGCAGCACTCAACTGCTCCACTAAATGCTAGGGCTCCTCTTTGGTAGCGTACGCAGGATATACTGAGCGGATCTATGGTTACTATTTATTCTATGCGTCCAGTCTTCAGGCAATACTCTAATTAGTAATTACTCTATAGAGGACAATGAATAGCCATATCTCGTGAGACCTCAAGGAATAGACAACAGCAGCTTCTTCACTGGCATATCCTCCAAACTCAGACTCCATTTATTGTATCCAGTTCCAGCTTACAGAACTTACAGCATACCATAAAATAAACATTACACAAAACTTTCACCAATGTTAATACAGAACAGATCACAGGAAAAGAACTACAACACTACAAAGTGATTCCTTACACTAGTTACCACCTCCCCCTGTGCCAATACACCATGACAAAAGGTTATCTTGATTGGACCCACTCTGCCTTTAGAGCCCTCTCTGGTTACATCAACACAGCCCGTCCCTGTAGTAGATAGACTTGCCTGCTCCCACAGCAGGTGGTGACTCACAGGGCAGCATTTAACTTGATTAGCCCACAGAATACATTTCACACCTAACTATAGTTTATAGAGCTGCTGCCCCCCCCCCCCCTTTGTTGACCCACCACTGCATATACAGACAGACACACACACTGCTCTATGTATAATATAGATACACAATGCAGCTATATCTAGATACATGGAAAACAGTCACAAAAATGGTGCTGCACGCTTTTGGCTTGCTCCAAACAAATCAGGCCATCCATCAAAAAATAATTTTGGCATGAGGTCTTCATGGGTACTTAGCCGCGAATGTTATGGAACTGTTTGACATGAGGTGACCGTGCGGTTCCCGGACAACTTGGTTTTTAACCACTTTGCAACCCACTAGGAGAGCGCTTTTTGGAGGGAAGGTGCCTGAGACAAAGTGGAACAAACTCTACCTGAGAGCCAGATGGAGCACTCGTATTGTGACCGCAGGAGCTCCTGAATGTTGACTGGCAAAAGGACCAAACGCCCTGGAACTATTTTGTGGCGGGACCACTGCCTTACTGTGAATTGCCCTTTCCTATGTGTGGATCTGCTCTCCAGGAATGTGTTTCCCCTTTGTAATTTTCCCCCTTTCTGTAATTTTGACCTTAAATCATGTAAAGTACCTTTTAACCACACGAGGCGCTCCAGTGCACGGAGCC
This sequence comes from Pelobates fuscus, assembly GCF_036172605.1. Taxonomy (NCBI): domain Eukaryota; kingdom Metazoa; phylum Chordata; class Amphibia; order Anura; family Pelobatidae; genus Pelobates; species Pelobates fuscus. The sequence goes on along the minus strand of NC_086324.1, from coordinate 1,254,286 downwards.
CCATGTGCCGGACCACCCCGATACTCCATTTCTAACATGTGGTTAGAACGTTCACACCTCACTAACGAGGTGTGAAGACCGCAAGGGAAACAAGCGGTGCATGCACCACCTGGGCTGCCGCCAGTTCATACTACCGAACGCCCACAAGGTGGAGCCTTCGCATCCTGAACCGGCCTGCGCGCTCTGTCTTCGATCATCTTACCTGCTCCCAACAGAGCTATAAACACTCTTCTTTTCACCCCAACCTTGGAGCTACGAGTCTATGCTCGTGGCTGCCCAGGAAAGCGCTCTCTCAGATTGATACCAACGTGGGGATATCCACCGGAGAGAGGGACGCGCGCCAACAGGTAATCCCTGGGGCTCTGAGTCGGTCTCATGACTGCGTGGAAGTCTGTGCCGACCAATGGGAGAAGGAGCGCCCATTTAAACTGGGTTTGCGCTGTTCTCCTGGTTGGTAATCATGAGGGAGTGTTGATTGGTCGCTGGCTCCTTGCAGCAGCCAATCAGAGGAGGAGCGCCTGTTTTAACAGGGTTTCATGCCCTTTCTCCTTATTGGGGGTCTGTGCACAAAAAGCTGTGTGCCCAAATAAAGATTGTCAAACGTTGTACCCCTGGAACTGTCGTCCAGTTACTGGGGGATTGGTCTCTTAATATACTAATAGTGGGGGTAACCAGCCGGGTTACCCAGGGCCTGCTACATATTTTGGGCATAGGACCATGTGTGCGGCCGGTCAGATCTTTAACATTGTGGCGTTTCCCCTATGTACAATATGTGGGGTTATTGTATGTTTTTATTATGTTTTTGGGTACTTTTTATGTTTTGTGTCTGGCTCTGTGTTCCTGGGAGATAATGATCTCCCAGGTCCAGAGATTCCTGGGAGGGGCTTGTGTTAAATACAATGGAGACCCCATGCTGGGGTCTCTGCATAAAAGACAGTCAAGCCATGGCGACTAGGGCAGAAGCGCTGAAGTTTTCACCTGTTCCAACTAGGAAGCGATCCTTGGCAGAGGTACCCAGCCAGGGTACAAGGGTTTACACATAACTAGACACGTGCAATTCATTTTGGTCCGAATTTAAATTCGGATGCTTCCGAATGTCCAAATTGCCGAATTTCCAAAGTGATTTCTGAAAAGTGGCAAAACAGTAGAGGGAGCAAAAATTAAGGGAATGATGACAGGAATCTAACTCTACCCCTAACCCTAGTTTGATTAGGGGTGGGGTTAGGGGTTAGTTTAGGGTTAGGAAAGTGCCGAACCAAATTAATTTTTTTGCCCATGCACATCCCTACAGATAACCTGCCTTACTATCTTCAGATTTGGTACAACCTTGGGTCAAGAACAAGACACATCATGGACCTCGAAGCTCTGTGTCTCTGACATCATGGACCTCGAAGCTCTGTGTCTCTGACATCATGGACCTCGAAGCTCTGTGTCTCTGACATCATGGACCTCGAAGCTCTGTGTCTCTGACATCATGGACCTCGAAGCTCTGTGTCTCTGACATCATGGACCTCGAAGCTCTGTGTCTCTGACATCATGGACCTCGAAGCTCTGTGTCTCTGACTATGCTCAACTAACCAGCCGCATTAGATACAGATATGTTTTACCTGTTCTACCATCAAGCGCAGATATATGTTCTACCTTGGAGAAATAATTATTTTACCTATGCAATTCTTAGTGAATATTCCCCTAGACATACCAAGATATAGATATATATATATATATATATATATATATATATATATATATATATATATATAGAGAGAGAGAGAGAGAGAGAGATATTCTTGGCACTCACCCCTCAATGAATATAATGTTGCAATCTGCCTGGGTGCAACCTTAGCGTCAATATGTAGAAAAAATTGAAAAAAGGTGCACTCACAGGTCTTCATCCAAGTGGTATTTTTATTCTTAGTTGTAGTTTACAAGTGTAGAAATAAATCAACGTTTCGACCCCATCTCGGGTCTTTTTCAAGATTTTTCATCTTGAAAAAGACCCGAGATGGGGTCGAAACGTTGATTTATTTCTACACTTGTAAACTACAACTAAGAATAAAAATACCACTTGGATGAAGACCTGTGAGTGCACCTTTTTTCCATTTTTTCTATATATATATATATATATATATATATATATATATATACACACACATTAACCTATCAATGTATTGCATACTGAGACGTGGATTTAATAACATATATTATCCTGTATCTTCAAATACCTGGACAGGTCTTCCTCGATGGTTTGTTGGTGGGAAGTGGGGCGAGGGAATAGAGGTGAAGCGCTAATTAAAGGCCCACAGGTGTAATTAGTACATCTGGAGATACCTTGCCTAACTGATACCTGCATTACCAGGTGTGTCACAGATACAGGTAAATAAAGGGTTAAAAAGCCCTTTTGTCTTAGTTGTCTTTCCACGTCTGCAGGGGTTAAAAGCAAGAATTCTATCCCCTGTCTGCTATCTTGCCAGCACAACCTCCCTTTTCTTTGTCTCACAGGTCAAGATAACCATAGTTTAGAGAAGGCTTGCTAGACATGCGCAGTAGATTTCCTTTAATAAGTAATGTTATAGGAATAATTATACTTTTTGCACTGAACATCTATGATTGGTTGATTTTGTCTTCTGTTGCATACACCCCCCCAACAAAAGTGTGTTTCATAAAAATACAATGGACACGCATTAAAAAGTCACGTCTTTCTTAAACTTCATCATGACTGGTCCGCTTTAATTGTACACAAAGATTAAGGAAAGCAGGATGTGTTTCTGCATAACATGAGGGACAGCCACCTCCCTTACAGGTATCTTACTTCCATGGGAATCTGGGTCAGGACCGCACTATTTCCTTGAGAGTGCCCAAAACAGTTCTTTCATGTCTGAATAATTTTTCGTTAGTGTGGTATTCCCCTCCTGGGAAGTGGCAGAAGAGTGGCCAGAGCAACTTTTCTTCAAAATATAATGTTGTCAGGTAAAGGCAGAGTTGTCTATGAGCGGAGGAAATTGGTAAGGAATAAGAAGGGAGGAAGCATATAAAGGATATAGATATGGTGGTGGGGAGATGGAAGAATGAGTAGTGGATAGAGTGAGAGGGAAGAAGGTGGAGTAGGAGGAGGAGAAGGTGGAGTAGAGGGAGGAGTAGGAGGAGGAGAAGGAGGAATAGAGGAGAAGTAGGAGGAGAGAGGAGAAGGTGGAGTAGAAGGAGAAAGTGGAGTAGAGGGAGGAGTAAGAGGAGGAGAAGGAGAAATAGAGGGAGGAGTAGGAAGAGGATGGAGGAGTAAGAGCAGGAGGAAGGAGTAGGAGGAGTAGAGGAGAAGTAGGAGGAAAGAGGAGAAGGTGGAGTAGGAGGAGGAGTAGAGGAGAAGTAGGAGGAGAGAGGAGAAGGTGGAGTAGAGGGAGGAGTAAGAGGAGAAAGTGGAGTAGAGGGAGGAGTATGAAGAAGAAGGAGGAGTAAGAGCAGGAAGAAGGAGTAGGAGGAGGAGAAGGTGGAATAGAGGGAGGAGTAGGAGTAGGAGAAGAGGAGAAGTAGGAGGAGAGAGGAGAAGGTGGAGTAGAGGGAGGGGTAGTAGGAGAAAGTGGGGGACTGTAGATGAAGGGGAGGGATCGGTGGGAGGAATAAGCGGGGGTGGGCAGGTAAGGGAGCAGACAGGTGATGTAGCAATGCAGGATACATCAGAAATCAAGACTAGGTAGAAATGCAATGGAGGCTGCAAATAGCCCATGTACAACAACTATTAACTGGCCCTATGCTTTCCCTAGAGAAAAATAATAAAAGGCTAACATGCTCATCTTGTCTCCACAAGCCTCGAACGTTTCACTCCGTGGGTGTCCCGCAGCGGCTAGCCCACCACATCTCCCACACCAGACTTGTGCCCGTGGAGACAGACGCTATCCCTGACTCTCGTTCTTTATTTTATTAATTTATATCTAACATCTCAAAATGTAATTCCTACTTATATCACAAATATACATTATCACAATTTTATGTCTCGTAAATGGGATAAAATGTATTCTACTCTTCACTGATAATGTATTTTTGAAACATACAAAATAGACAAATAACAATGTCTTCTGCAAAATAAATGAAAAAGATAATGGAGATTTTGTTAAGCATTGTTAAACAGCTATACATTAATTCACATTTCTTGTTCTCCAGTTTCCGGCTGTTAATGACAATGTACAATGTAATAGAGCAGCAGGGAATGCTAGCAGAATGCTTGGTTGCATAGGGAGAGGTATTAGCAGTAGGAAGAGGGAAATGCTCATGCCATTGTACAGAACACTGGTGGGACCTCACTTAGAGTACTGGATACAGTACTGGAGACCATATCTTCAGAAGGATATGGATACCTTAGAGAGAGTTCAAAGAAGGGCTACTAAACTGGTTCATGGATTGCAGGATAAAATTCACCAGGAAAGGTTAAAGGATCTTAACATGTATAGCTTGGTGAAAAGACGAGACAGGGGAAATATGATAAAAGCATTTTAAATACATAAAGGGAAACAACACAGTAAAAGTGGAGACTATATTTAAAAGAAGGAAAACTACCATAACAAGAGGACATAGTCTCAAAAATAGAGGGACCAAGGTTTAAAAATAATATCAGGAAGCATTACATTACTGAGAGGGTAGTGGATGCATGGAATAGCCTTCCAACTGTAGTGGTAGAGGTTAACTCAGTAGAAGTGTTTTAAGCATGCGTGGGATAGGCATAAGGCTAAGCACTTGCTGCTAGTAACAGATCTAGAATTAATATACTATAATGCCCAAAGTCTCAATTCCTATGCATATGCAATAATAAAATATCTGGGCTTACAACAAAAATTATGTTAGTCAGTCTTTAAACTTGGCTTATTCATTTGTTAATATTTATGCTTATAATGTTAACTGGTCAAGAAATCTTTGTTTATTAGAAACTTCTTTTAGTAAATGTTCTTTAAGATAACCCCTCTTCCAGCATGTTATCAATTTTTTTTTTTTATACAAAGTTCAAACACACTTGTTCACAGACACTTTTCCTGATATAGGGAAACTAATAGTAGGATAATTTTAGTAATTGTAACTTTTTGTTCATAATATATGGGAATTAAGGAAGACAGCATGTCTTAGGATAGGATGAGCGTGGTAGAAGTAGATCTCGTCAGCCTTGGATGGCCAGAATTGACACGATATATGGGCGGATATGACTTCACTAAGGGCAGAGTGAGGGCAGGAGCCAGGACTGACGTGTCTCTTTAAGGACAACCTTCTTTTGTTCTAGGGGCCATTTTCTTTTAGGGCATTTCAGCTGGCAAATGAAAGCATTATACATTTAACAGCCGGTGAAGCTTTGAAATAACATGGTGCAAAAAAAATAAACTCACGGGATGCAACCAACCTCCCCATCATTCACCAGCTATTAATCACTCAACACGTCCAAATACATATACAACGCCACGGAACCTGCTGGCGTCGCACGAATGGCAGCAGCAACAACACACAAACCCTAGAAACCTCCTATACGACACATCACTCCTATGTAAGTAGCAAAATACACAATTAGAATATTTTCTAGCAAAAATTCCATTGCTAAGTCTTATCAGTAATAACTCTACGAAACACAAATCTGAATCGCACTGAGTCGCAACCACGCCCCCCCCCCCTCCTCCTCCCTCCCTTGTCTCACAGAAGGCAAAAAGGGAGGGGTAGGAGGAGAGAGGGAGAGAAACAAGAGGTAGGGGGGGCTGCAAGCATGACATTTTAACCATGTCAGTGCTGGAAAGACAGTTACGTTACAATTATTGCAAAAGCAAAGAGACACAAAAACACAACATTTAATAATACTCTTCAGTGAAACTCAATACAAAACCCCCACCCTCTACCAGGGTAATGGCTAACAAAAAAAAAAAAAATACAAAAACAATTATTATAATATACATATATTCTTAACCCTTTGTGATCTAGTTCTTCCTCAACCCAACCTTCCTGCTGAATAGCATTGCTACTCTGTACCAGTAAGCTTGCTTACTTCTCTGTCAGTAATCTACCACATCAAGGCACAGCAATTTTACATACTTTTGCAATCTTTGCAACACCTTTAACCATCTCCTCACCCTCTCTGTCTTCAACTAAATCACATGCTAGCCAGCCCTTACTGGGCTTACTTAAATCCTGCCCCATAATCCCTTTTCCCCTACACCAGCGTCCTAGATATAGGGAAAGACAAGGAAAATTGAACAGGAACGTCTACAATGCTCTACTGCCACCTGACAATTGTGGGCCCTTCTCAAGTGCGTCTTCCCAAAACGTAGACTAGTCACTGAATCCGCCTACCCGGGGTGGTAGACACGGATCGGAGCGAGGTGAGAAGTGTGTGACCAATCACTTCTCTTTTAAGAGGAATGGGAGTGGATAGTATAATAGTACAGGAAGTGTAGAAAAGGTAAAGGGTAAGGAAAAATCCTTAGAGACAGACACAGGAGTTTGAATGACTCCTAATTAAACAAACAAGACAACAATACAATTGAAATACAGTGCATGCATCACAGTTCAAATGAAATCAACAGTAATCCCTTTCCTTTACTCATGTGCTTACTCCAAAGTCACCTCCCTCAATCTCGTAGTGTCCCCGCTCGGAAGAACGACTTTCGTAAGTCTCACTACCAGCGGCCAAGGATAACAACTAACACCGGTCCGAAATCCATAAGCCTCCCTCGTTACAGCAGTCCACTTTAAAAGTGGCCGCGCCACCCTCACCCTCGTAGTGCCCCTATAAAACCCACTTTATAAGTCTCACTACCACGTGATGCGGAAAACAAGCAATGCCTACTTGAATCCCCCCAGGAAACAGAGTCCCCTGCCACAAGACTAAGTCTCCTACCACAATTAAATAATCGGAACCTTCAACTCAACTAGAGCTGGAGGGTCCGGGTCAGGATGCCCCCAACTCAACTAGAGCTGGAGGGTCCGGGTCAGGATGCCCCCAACTCAACTAGAGCCGGAGGGTCCGAAAGCGCACAGTGAAGCTAGCTAGGCTATCAAAGTGACTCAAAATTGGATCACAGGAAACTATGATTCTACACAGATTCCACAGTTCCACAAACTTCTTTTTCCATACAGCCACAGCCACGAGGCTCCTAAAAGTAGTAAACAGGCAAAGAAGACCCCCAGGAAACTTCCACAGGTCAACCCCCCTTTTTCCCTACAGCCACAGACACGTGGCTCCTAAAAGGAGTAAAACAGGCAACAGGACTCCAGGCAAATCCCCCGGGTCCACCCCCCTTTATCCCAAAAGGGGCAACAGACAAACACAGGACCCCCAGGCAAACTACCACAGATCCACCCCCCTTTTATCCCAAAAAGGGGAAACAAATAAACACTCAACCCGGGCACTTAACTAAAACAGGCCAATTCAAACACACCCAGGCAACAGATAGACTAAATGCAGGTAAACAAGTGAGTAACGAGACACCGGGCAAGATATTACCTGTCTTTGATGTCCTCCCGGGAAGCAGTCACAGACACGTGGACGGGTCAATCAAAGGGGCCGGAACATACCGGTGGCTCTGCAGAAGTCTCTACCGTGTACTTGGAGGTGATCAGTCTCCTTTCCTACCCCCAGGATTCCCCCGTCCAACAGCATCTTCCTTAGGACGGCTCACCGGCCAGACATAGCCCGATGCCCCACGTTGGAAAGCGCCAAATTGATGTAGATTAATTTAGAAATAAACAAATATGTTTAAATGTCTATCTGTTCCTGTCCAAATCTGAGATGATTAAATTGCGTATACGCAGAAGTAAGCTCACACTGACACATGGAGTTCAGGTTAAAAGCACTTCAGAAAATGTAATGCCATCTAGTTGGAAAACAGTTATGCAGACCTTTTTAAAGGCAAAATGACATCATCATTGAATATCAGATAATAACAAATAAACATCATTAATTGGATTAAATGTTATGTGACTATATCAGTGTCCACCCATCAATATTATTAATTGGATCAAAAACTAAGTGGTTAGCTTCGTGTCCACCCACCAAGAGGTGGTATTATTTTGGACACGGGTGGGGACAAGGGGGTCTTGAGCGTCATTTTACACGGTCGGTGATGTCAGATCTCGTGGTCAGGTGCAAGGTCTCTTATGAATAGAACATTTCATTACTACAGTGTTCTCATGGCCTTCAATTTATACTATGTTGCGAGTTAGGGGAAATTCAGCAGTTCCTGGGTTAGTCATATCTTTATGGAAAAATACAGTCTTTGTCTATTGTGTTAGATGTGCTGAGCAATTCTGTCATGTAATGTAGTTTTCATATGGAGAAGTCAGGTTATGAGGACAAAATGGAGGATTTGTCACAGCATCAGGTTAAAATGGAGTTAGTGCAATAATTCAATACAAGTACAATAAAGATTTTTTAATAATTCTACATCATTATCCTCCCCTAGTCAGTGACCTGTGTTTATTATACATTATCCTCCATAGCCAGTAACCTGTGTTTATTATACATTATCCCCCCATAGCCAGTAACCTGTGTTTAATATACATTATCCTCCATAGCCAGTAACCTGTGTTTATTATACATTATCCCTCCCATAGCCAGTAACCTGTGTTTATTATACATTATCCCCCATAGCCAGTAACCTGTGTTTATTATACAGGTGTGTTTATTATGCAGTGTGTAATACAGGGATACTGAGTGTAATACAGGGATACTGAGTGTAATATAGAGATACTGAGTGTAATACAGGGATACTGAGTGTAATGCAGGGATACTGAGTGTAATACAGGGATACTGAGTGTAATATAGAGATACTGTGTGCAATACAGGGATACTGAGTGTAATACAGGGATACTGAGTGCAATACAGGGATACAGTGTGTAATACAGGGATACTGAGTGTAATACAGGGATACTGAGTGTAATACAGGGATACAGTGTGTAATATAGAGATACTGTGTGTAATCCATATGGCTTGGATCTGAGCGCTCAACATATCCAAACAGCGCTCAGATGCCACAAACACAGTTCAAACGCCATGGGGTTTAAGTTTCGTTTGGGCTGATGAGAGGGCCCATAATCCTGGGGCAGCCCAATACCCCACAGTATGCCCAAATACCGTGCATAAAGGGCCAAATCGCCCAGGGACCGTAGTCACAGGGTAAGAGGCGGGCAAGCAGCCCCCTCCAAAACACAGTGGCGAAGTGGCTTTCGCTACACTATTGTTCCTGTAAGTTTATTTGTAATTTTCCTATAAATCCCCTCTCATAATATTGTAAAGTGCTACGGAATCTGTTGGTGCTATGTAAATGGCAATAATAATAATAATAATAATAATAATGAGTGTAATACAGGGATACAGTGTGTAATACAGGGATACAGTGTGTAATACAGGGATACAGTGTGTAATACAGAGATACTGAGTGTAATACAGAGATACAGTGTGTAATACAGGGATACAGTGTGTAATACAGGGATAAAGTGTGTAATACAGAGATACTGAGTGTAATATAGAGATACTGCGTGTAATACAGGGATACTGTGTGTAATATAGAGATACTGAGTGTAATACAGGGATACAGTGTGTAATACAGGGATACAGTGTGTAATACAGAGATACTGAGTGTAATACAGGGATACTGTGTGTAATGCAGGGATACTGTGTGTAATATAGAGATACTGAGTGTAATACAGGGATACTGTGTGTAATACAGGGATACTGAGTGTAATATAGAGATACTGTGTGTAATACAGAGATACTGAGTGTAATACAGGGATACAGTGTGTAATACAGGGATACAGTGTGTAATACAGAGATACTGAGTGTAATACAGGGATACTGTGTGTAATACAGGGATACTGTGTGTAATATAGAGATACTGAGTGTAATACAGGGATACTGTGTGTAATACAGGGATACTGAGTGTAATATAGAGATACTGAGTGTAATGCAGGGATACTGTGTGTAATGCAGGGATACTGTGTGTAATATAGAGATACTGTGTGTAATATAGAGATACTGTGTGTAATATAGAGATACTGTGTGTACTATAGAGATACTGAGTGTAATACAGCGAAACAGTGTGTAATACAGGGATACTGTGTGTAATACAGGGATACTGAGTGTAATACAGGGATACTGAGTGTAATACAGGGATACTGAGTGTAATACAGGGATACTGTGTGTAATACAGGGATACTGTGTGTAATACAGGGATACTGTGTGTACTATAGAGATACTGAGTGTAATACAGCGAAACAGTGTGTAATACAGGGATACTGTGTGTAATACAGGGATACTGTGTGTACTATAGAGATACTGAGTGTAATACAGGGATACTGAGTGTAATACAGGGATACTGTGTGTAATACAGGGATACTGAGTGTAATACAGGGATACTGAGTGTAATACAGGGATACTGTGTGTACTATAGAGATACTGAGTGTAATACAGGGATACTGTGTGTAATACAGGGATACTGAGTGTAATACAGGGATACTGAGTGTAATACAGGGATACTGAGTGTAATACAGGGATACTGTGTGTAATATAGAGATACTGAGTGTAATACAGGGATACTGTGTGTAATACAGGGATACTGTGTGTAATATAGAGATACTGTGTGTAATACAGGGATACTGAGTGTAATACAGGGATACTGAGTGTAATATAGAGATACTGTGTGTAATATAGAGATACTGAGTGTAATACAGGGATACTGTGTGTAATACAGGGATACTGAGTGTAATATAGAGATACTGTGTGTAATACAGAGATACTGAGTGTAATACAGGGATACAGTGTGTAATACAGGGATACAGTGTGTAATACAGAGATACTGAGTGTAATACAGGGATACTGTGTGTAATACAGGGATACTGTGTGTAATATAGAGATACTGAGTGTAATACAGGGATACTGTGTGTAATACAGGGATACTGAGTGTAATATAGAGATACTGAGTGTAATGCAGGGATACTGTGTGTAATGCAGGGATACTGTGTGTAATATAGAGATACTGTGTGTAATATAGAGATACTGTGTGTACTATAGAGATACTGAGTGTAATACAGCGAAACAGTGTGTAATACAGGGATACTGTGTGTAATACAGGGATACTGAGTGTAATACAGGGATACTGAGTGTAATACAGGGATACTGAGTGTAATACAGGGATACTGTGTGTAATACAGGGATACTGTGTGTAATACAGGGATACTGTGTGTACTATAGAGATACTGAGTGTAATACAGCGAAACAGTGTGTAATACAGGGATACTGTGTGTAATACAGGGATACTGTGTGTACTATAGAGATACTGAGTGTAATACAGGGATACTGAGTGTAATACAGGGATACTGTGTGTAATACAGGGATACTGAGTGTAATACAGGGATACTGAGTGTAATACAGGGATACTGTGTGTACTATAGAGATACTGAGTGTAATACAGGGATACTGTGTGTAATACAGGGATACTGAGTGTAATACAGGGATACTGAGTGTAATACAGGGATACTGAGTGTAATACAGGGATACTGTGTGTAATATAGAGATACTGAGTGTAATACAGGGATACTGTGTGTAATACAGGGATACTGTGTGTAATATAGAGATACTGTGTGTAATACAGGGATACTGAGTGTAATACAGGGATACTGAGTGTAATATAGAGATACTGTGTGTACTATAGAGATACTGAGTGTAATACAGGGATACTGAGTGTAATACAGGGATACTGTGTGTACTATAGAGATACTGAGTGTAATACAGCGAAACAGTGTGCAATACAGGGATACTGTGTGTAATACAGGGATACTGAGTGTAATACAGGGATACTGAGTGTAATACAGGGATACTGTGTGTACTATAGAGATACTGAGTGTAATACAGCGAAACAGTACTCCATGTATCTATAAAAAATCCCTACAAAAGCCAACTTACTTATGAACAAAAATGCTAAACTGCATTCTATTATTAGAGAGCCCAGATTGTTGTATAGAAGATTTTGACAAAAAAATGAAATAACAGCAAAAAGTGAAGAAAATTTCAAAATATAAAAAATGAAAAAAATTAAAAAATGAAAAAATCTAAAATGTATATACAGTCCCAGTGTGTACATTATATTTACAACTCTACCTGGAACAGGACTTTTTACAACAGAAAACTTTGGTGAGATCCACCTAAATATAATAGTGTGTACACACTGGGACTGTATATACATTTTAAATTTTTTCATTTTTTATATTTTTTAATTTTTTTCACTTTTTGCTGTTATTTCATTTTTTTGTCAAAATCTTCTATACAACAATCTGGGCTCTCTAATAATAGAATGCAGTTTAGCATTTTTGTTCATAAGTAAGTTGGCTTTTGTAGGGATTTCATAGGTGTGTGCACCCTAAAGCACAAACACACGCCGCATGTATATGTATATACACACACACACACATATATACATACACTGCTGTGTGTGTGTGTGTGTGCTGTTAGTGTGCTGTGTGAGGGTGGTGTGTGTAAGGGTGCTGCTGTGTGTGTGTATGTGTGAGGGTGCTGGTAGTGTGCTATGTGGGTGAGGGTGTTTGTGTGTGTGTGTGTGTGTGAGGGTGCTGTTTGTGTGTGAGGGTGTTTGTGTGTGTGTGTGTGCTGTTAGTGTGCTGTGTGAGGGTGGTGTGTGTAAGGGTGCTGCTGTGTGTGTGTGTATGTGTGAGGGTGCTGGTAGTGTGCTATGTGGGTGAGGGTGTTTGTGTGTGTGTGTGTGTGTGAGGGTGCTGTTTGTGTGTGAGGGTGTTTGTGTGTGTGTTAGGGTCCTGTTAGTGTGCTGTGTGTGTGAGGGTGCTGTTTGTGTGATGGTGCTGTTTGTGTGAGGGTGCTGTTTGTGTGATGTGTGTGGGTGTCGTGTATTTCTGAGGGTGCTGTTTGTGTGTGTGTGTGTGTGTGTGTTTGCGAGGGTGTTGTTAGTGTGCTGTGTGTGAGGGTGTTGTGTGTTTGTAAAGGTGCTGTGTGTGTTTGTGAGGGTGCGGTTAGTGTACTGTGTGTGTGAGGGTGCTGTATGTGTACTGTATGTGTGTGAGTGCTGTTTGGGTGCTGTGTGTGTGAGGGTGCTGTGTGTGTGCTGTTTGTGTGAGAGTGCTGTATGTCTGTAGGTGCTTTTTGTGTGTGGGTGCTGTGTGTGTGTGTGTGTGTGTGTGTGTGTGCTGTATGTTTGGACAGATTGTGGAGGTGGGGGCAGATTAGTAAATATCCCCCCCCTCCCTTCTTACCTTATGTAGGGAGGGGGGTTCCTTGCTGCCATGTGCCATCCCTGGTGGTCCAGTGGAGAGTGAACTCTAGCCTGCGGGGCTAGAGTTAACTCTCGTGAGATCTGAGCGTTGCCGCGGCAACGCTCAGATCTCGCCAGAGGAACCTGGTGGAGCTGCTGTCTAGAGCTCCCCGGGTCCTCTCCTGCCTCCCTTCATGCTGCTGTGGGCCGGTGAGGTAGATCTTTGATCTCCCCGCCGGCCCATGGAGGCTTAGAGCAGAGCCGACACTCAGCGCCGGTTCTGCGTGAGCCGACAGGGGAGAATAAAGTCCTGGGGAATAAAGTGTGGGAACCAAGATTCCCACCCCCCCCCAAAAAATAATATACACTCCAGTGTGTGTATGTATATATGTGTATATATATATATATATATATATATATATATATATATATATATATACACACACACACACTGACACGCATACTCAAACACACACACACACACTCATACATTCATAGACACACACATTCACAGACACACACATACACATTCACAGACACACATACACATTCACAGACACACATTCACAGATACACATACACACATTCACAGACACACACACACACATTCACAGACACACATTCACAGACACACATATTCACATACACACACACATTCACACACACACACACACATTCACATACACAGTCAAAGACACACACACACACACACACACACACACAAACAGACACACACACACACACACACACACACAAACACAGTCACAGACACACACACACATTCACACACAAATGATTATTTTTTTTAATTAAAAAAATGTCCACCCAGCCTCCCTACCTGGAGTGCTGGCGTGGACTTGTCCCTGGGGTCCAGTGGGTCGGGCGGCTCTCTCTTAATATCAGCCGCGGCGAGGGAGCTGTGAGCTCTCTGCTCCCTCTCGCCGCGTGGGCTGTCTGCTGTAGCTGGGAGCCGGAATATGATGTCATATTCCGGCTCCTAGCATCAGCAAGCAGCGCGCGGCGAGAGGGAGCAGAGAGCTCACAGCTCCCTCGCCGCGGCTGATATTAAGAGAGAGCCGACCGGGGGGGGGGTCCATAACCTCTTGGCCCCCCCCCTCCCATCCATGACAGGGGGACATGGGGGAGGAAGGGGGGCGCTGAGTGCCTGCAGGAACGGCGTTCCTGCACAAAAAAAGTGCAGGAACTCCGTTCCTGCAGGACTCAATCCATAGGCGTGCCGCGGGGATTAGGGTGTGCCCAGGCACACCCGGCACACCCAGTGCGCACGCCTATGAGGGATTTTTTATAGATACATGGAGTAACATTGGTTGTCACAGGATATATCATCCCCACGAAATTGTAGATTATGCTAGCTTTAGTGTACCTATAATCTTAATTTTATTAATGACAGGAGGCGAGTATTTGCTTAAGTCTCTCTTTACTAGAACTCCACAGCAGCACAGAAAAACAACCAATCAGAAAAAAGTTAGGTACTATAAAACTCCCCTCCCCGTGCATCATTTCCTCTTTCAAGCTGCGACAAAACAGAATAAAAGGCAGAGAACATCATGGGGAAGAAACGAAGTCCTAGGTACGATGAATATAACGATGTCCACCATCCGAGAGTAACCGTCAAACTAGATAGTGTTGATGGACTGTAAACTGAAACGAGAGAAAAAACAGAAACGAACAGGTTGATTATCCAATGAAATGTACTCAGAATAAACATGTAGGTACCCAATGTAGCAACCAAAAATTAACCTTAATATGAAGATATCCCAACCCTACTTATGAAAAGAAACACAGACATAAGGAACAAGCGACAGGTATCAGAGACAACAAACAGAGTTGCATACGTACCTGATAATCTAAACTACAACATTAAACAAGGGAGGGACAAGAATGGGTGGGAAATACTCGCCTCCTGTCATTAATAAAATTAAGATTATAGGTACACTAAAGCTAGCATAATCTACAATTTTATAACATGACAGGAGGCTTCGTATTTGCTGTTTTAACGCTCGATTCACCAATCCAACGCTGTTTGTGTCGCTGGTATCTATTCCAGGAAATATCAGAGTAATCCTAATTGGACATTCCAAGTACGATAACTGATAGTAGACGGATCAAAGAAAATGCCAGCCGACGAAGCATCTCAATTACGGAAAAAAGTACCATCCTCTGGTAAATCCATTGTATGTGGTTGCGACCTGTTTCCTAGCAGCCGGTCCATGAGCTGGCAAACTGACCTATCAGCCACATTCCTGTAGTTATAATATCGAAGGTCAAGTTCGGACTTGGGGACGCGAGAAGAAACTGTCCCCAGGTCTCAACTCATGATCCGTAAGGCGGTTCCTCCGATCGTGCCAGGGACATTCGGCGATGTGGCCTTGCAGGTAGATCTCCAATCTCAAGGAATGTGCCCAAGTCCACTACCAAAATCGCACTAGAAACCGAGGAGGATCTTTCGTTCTTTCCAGTCCTACCCGGTGAGATGTCACATCCGAGAATAAATTAATAATGCAGGCAAGAGTGTGGCCAAACTAGCCGTATTCTAAGTGATTCCAAGATTCCAAATGGACTGTGTAAACCTTGGACGCAGTAGAGAAAGACTCCAAAGGACGTCCATTCCGGGTTCCGAACTGAACTTGTGTGGAAGGACGGTGGTCGACTATTCTGGAAATAGTGAAGGCTGGAAACCTTCAAAGGAAAGGGAAATGCCAACCGGAACGCAGATTTCCATCCAGCAATGCCCTCGTCAAAGAGTGAAAGATGTCTGTAGGAGTCGGAGCACACCAGGTACCTCCGTAAAGTCTCGTAGATCTCCTCGACGGTAGTTGAAAAAGGAGGTTAAAAAAGACGGCTCCCGTGAGGGATGAATAGAGTATAGACGAAGGGTCCTCCATCTCCGAACCATGTTCACCAGGTATGCGCTCCGAGGAGACGGGGCAGTCACGCCATCTTATCCCAAGATCTGAAAGACCGGGGAAGACAAGACAACCGGGGATTCCTGATTTACCATGTGACCCATTCGTACGGTTTAACCTTCAGACCGGGTAATAGGCATTCCTTAATCTTGTTGCCCGAGCAAGGCAGTGCCTGTTTTCTCGCCTAGACATGGAAGAAACTGTCTGCGCAGTTTGCTCGTAATGGTCTGGATATCCAAAACAGAAAGCAAACTCTGTATTATATGGTGCAGAATATGCCAAAAACCTGCACTCTCAAAATACCGGAGGACCATCCGTTAGCGTACCATCTCCAGGAGTGTGTGTAAATAAGTGGGAGACTCCCCCTGTTATACCTATGAGTATTTCTCGCGTGTTTTACTGCGGCCCGGATCCAGTAGATCCATCACAGGAGATAGAATAGAGGGATCTAGTCTAAACATGTAATTCTTGCATGACCAGGCAGTCCTCTAGAACGAAGTCAGTAGCGTGGATGTCAGCTCTAATTGAATGCAGGAGGGACGCCCTCCTATGTAGTCATCAATGTCTTGCACAGGCACAAGCCTGTGTGATGAACAAATGGCCGTACTGTAGAGCGTCGAGTGTATGAGAGAGCCGCGCTCTCTACTACTGTGTACTGTGTACTACTACTGTGATCGCATACCGTGAGCGTCCGGCTGCCAGCCTGAGCAGGCCGCACCCGTTAGTAACCAACAGCAGAGTCTACATCCGAGACCGGTTCTCCCTATGAGAATGGGTCCACCCAACTTATCCTCTGTATCCAGCCCAGTATCTGGTTGAGGACGAGTGAGGGGCTGGGCCCTCTAATAACAAATCAGTATCCGGTTCGCCCTCTGTTCCTGAAAATAAATATACTCGGATCGAGATGATGGAGGGCCGCACCCTCCCGTGGTGCAAACTAGAGTCCCTAGAGATTCAGGGTGACCAAACTGTAGGGCGCACCAATTATAAATGTCAGCCTAAGGCTGAGGGCAATCTGGGAAACAAGGAATGGAAAACTATCAACCGACTATCCGGATCCCGTGCGCGCGCGGGGTCCTGGTAGACCGTTGGTAGTCCGAGGAAGGCTGGAGACGTTCTCCGCAATCCACGAGTGCCCGGGAGGTCGGAGGAGGCCAGGTCAGGCCTCACGACGACCCGAGCGAATAGGAAAAGGAAGTCATGAAAAAACAAAAAAAAAAGCAACAACGTAGATAAGAGAAAATACACCCATTCTATCTCGGATAGACTGTAAACAGCAGGCCGAAAGGTAAGAAAAATAAATCCCACTGGACAGGGCCAGGAGCTAACCTAAGGCAGGAAAAAAAAACTACCGAACCTATAAAGACTCCGGGAGGCAGATACAGAGTAGCCGCTTTCTCCCGTAGGAGTGAGTACCGATCCCTGCCAGTGCGAAGTACTCCTTGGAGATGTGCCGTCGCCGGTTTGGAGTAAACCGTGGATGTGTCCGGGACTTCATAAGAAACTTTGCCCTTCAGGCATGAGGTTTAGGGCCTTCACCCTATGGCCGTATACTGGTGTCATCTTGAACACTATGGCAGTGGTGTTTGCCTGGACACCTGCCTATCTCCAGGTCACTGGTGTGCACTGGGTTTTCCTCAGTGATATTACCCCAGGCCTGCGGCCAAAAAGGGGTTCGGTACCAATAGTGTAGGCCCGTCAGTAGGGCATAGGCCCAGCAGGCCAAACGAATGGACACAGAAAGGTTAGCCAAGCAAATAGTCACAGACATAGGCATAGCAGGCCGTTCTCATAGGCACAGGCATAGCAGGCCGTTCTCATAGGCACAGGCATAGCAGGCCGTTCTCATAGGCACAGGCATAGCAGGCCGTTCTCATAGGCACAGGCATAGCAGGCCGTTCTCATAGGCACAGGCATAGCAGGCCGTTCTCATAGGCACAGGCATAGCAGGCCGTTCTCATAGGCACAGGCATAGCAGGCCGTTCTCATAGGCACAGGCATAGCAGGCCGTTCTCATGGTCACAGGCATAGCAGGCCGTTCTCATGCTCACAGGCATAGCAGGCCATTCTCATGGTCACAGGCATAGCAGGCCATTCTCATGGTCACAGGCATAGCAGGCCGTTCTCATGGGCACAGGCATAGCAGGCCATTCTTATGGACACAGGCATTGCAGGCCAATCTTATGGGCACAGACATAGCAGGCCAATCTTATGGGCACAGACATAGCAGGCCAATCTTATGGGCACAGACATAGCAGGCCAATCTTATGGGCACAGACATAGCAGGCCAATCTTATGGGCACAGACATAGCAGGCCAATCTTATGGGCACAGACATAGCAGGCCAATCTTATGGGCACAGACATAGCAGGCCATTCATATGGGCACAGACATAGCAGGCCAATCAATGGGTTGTGTATTACCATAATATCAATATTAACATGAATTTTTATAGCGCCTTCTGATTCCGTAGCGCTTTACGGTGGGTATTGAATGAGTAACGGGGACCTCTGAGGTCGGGTAGAGGTCCCTAATAATTGTAGATCCTCAGGGCATCTCGTGACCTAGGACCCTTAGACAATCAACCCTTTTAGACAGCGCAATGCTGTGTGAGTACCCTGAACCGGGACTGGCAGTCCCTATGTGCCCAGCAGTCAAATAGTGGTATTCCAGCTGTATTGGGTATAAGCGGAAGTATTTCAGTGACCCTCATGTCCATGAATGTAAGGTACACTGAGCGCTACTGTCCATGAAGTGCGGATAAGTATGCACATGCACACACGGATCTATTTGAACTATCTTAGCATATTATAGATTACCATCCTCATACCACGAGAAGGGTATTGTAATCACGGACACCTCAAGGAGTAGGGTTAAACAATAGCCAACTCAATGACTCTCCCCAGGAACCTGATAAAATGTATGATATCAGCGTAGACTCGTCTCCCATATCAGATTGAGTCAGAGCCAGGTCTGTATCTTATATATACGCCATGGGCAGAGAATTCATACCAGAGTAGTCCCCTCTGAGACCTCATAGCTGGGCCAGAAAAAATCTACACTGAGAAGGACATGAATCCAAGAGCTAACTGGCACTGTACACACCCTGTACCGAGCCTGTATAACTGCGTTCGTATACACCTGTTACTCGCAGAAATCTGAGATATACCCTGACAGAACGCACGGTAGTCAGCGATATACACTGTCAGCAAAACTCACGTCAGTAGTAAAACTCACAGCAGTCTGTGATACACGCCGTCAGGAAAACTAAAGCTCGAAGTACACTGTCAGTACAACTAAATCTGTGATCCACACTGTCAGAAAGCGCACAGCAATCTGTGGATATACTGTCAGCAAAACCCGCAGTAATCTGAAAGTTTGGTCCTTAAGGGGTTAATTAGAACATTTAACTACAATAAATACTTATTTGATACACACTGTCAGTAAAACCGACAACAATCTGTGAGATATACTGTCAGCATGATACACACTATCAGTAAGATTCACAGTAATCTTAAGAATCTATCTAGTGAGGCAAAAGGATAGGAGCAGAACAATAGATGAATAGTGCAAAAAAATTACTTCTAAAACCTATCATATAGAAACACATAACAAGCTAGAACCATGGTAACCAGTTGTCATAAAAATATAAAAATGTGTTTACCCCTTATCTAAGTGGCGAAACTGGCTCTGCATGCTGAGAGTCAGAATCCAGCGTGGAAAAAAGACCATGCGGTCCACCTACCGAGGGTGGAGGAGGGGCCGCGAGCAAGTGCTGGTCGGGCGCACGTGGCTCCTGAAGTAGCCGGCCGCGGCGAGGCGGCCATGTGCGCGAGCAGGTCCGCCGCCGGGTACTCGCGCCCGGCCGCGAGCAACCCCGCGCAGTGACAGGCTCACACCGGAGCTCGGGGAGTCAGAGGAGACAGCCAAACGGCTAGTCTCCTGACACCCTGAGCTAAAGCGTCCGCTGGCCGCGAAGGGCGCAGGAAAGAGGGGGGGGGACAAAACGGGGGAGCAACACTGGCAGCATCCCCAGAAACCCCCAGAAAACCCCCACCGAAGGAAATCAGCCCCAAAGAAACAGGGGTCAACTAAACCAATACAAAAAGTTATAAAGCATAAAAAATAGAAAAGAAACACAACATGATAACTAGGTAAAAACCTGATAACTACATATAACAAAAATAAAATATAAAATAAATATATAGTCTAAAAACTAAATAAGAGCAAATAATATATATGTACATAATATGACAACAAAAAAGGTATATAATATATAAAATAAATAAATAAATAAAGTAACTATAAACAGTGAATATCAATCCTAATAAATCACAATAAATCCCAAAGCCACCCACTATAAGCAGGAGGCAGTGGTACTCTGACCTGTACTGTCTGCAGAGCAGCAAAGAAAGAGGAAATGATGCACGGGGAGGGGAGTTTTATAGTACCTAACTTTTTTCTGATTGGCTGTTTTTCCTGTGCTGCTGTGGAGTTCTAGTAAAGAGAGACTTAAGCAAATACGAAGCCTCCTGTCATTAATAAAATTAATATTTCCCGGGGGCGTGGCTCGGCTGAGCACGAAGTAGGACGCAGACACACTGAGCTCCTAGGCCCCGACCCGCCGAAGCACCGAATCTAAGCCTTATATCCCCCTATATTGATGGGGAGAACCAAGCGTGGGGCCACTCCCGGTCCGGCAAACCCTTCCACGGGACCTCCCGCGGGTCCGATGGACGAGTATCTGTCCTCACCGATTCCGCGGGCCGTGCCATGCGGCACCGGCAAAATGGCGCCCACATCCCCGGGCTCGAGTAGCTACGCGGGCTCCCCACGAGGATCCCCTACCCGAGGACCCCCTGAAGACGCCATGGCTAAGCTCTCCGCTGACCTGGCCGAGATAGCAGCCAATATGCTGACACGCAGGGACAAGTCGGACCTCGTGGCCGAACTCCGAACCGCCATCCGGGAAGAAGTTGCAGCGGTCAGGCAAGACCTTACTCTTCTGGAACAAAGAGTAGACAACCTGGAAGTGCACCAGTTGCAAGCCTCACAACATCAACGTACGGCAGAACTAGCGGCCACGAGGCAGGGCAACATATTGCTGGACCTGAGGCGCCAGGTTGAAGACCTGGAAAACAGGAGCCGGCGCTGTAATATTCGAGTCAGGGGAGTTCCGGAGTCGGACGATGAAACACCCAAGGAACTGCTGGAGGGCCTCTTTACCCAAATCCTCGAAGCTGAAGCACCACCGGACTTTGGCATTGAAAGAGCCCACCGGGCGCTCAGAGCTCCGCGCCCCGACGGCCAGCCTAGAGACCTAATTTGCTGCCTCCGATCATTCCAACTGAAGGAGGCTATCATGAGAGCGGCTCGGACCCAACGCTCACTTCGCTACCAAGAATCACAGATAACGCTGTTCCACGACCTATCCACCCTCACCTTAGATGCTAGGCGAGCCCTGAAGCCAATCACCTCTATTCTGCAGGAGAAGAGGATCCCATACAAATGGGGATTCCCGTTCAGTCTGCAGGCCCGGACGGGAAACCGCTGGCATACCTTGAGGTGGCCGAACGAGATCCCTCGCTTCCTACGGGCCCTTGATCTGCCCGACGTACACGTGGCAAACTGGATCTTGGACTTCCCTCCGGCCAGACCCACCGGCCCGAATGCTCCGGCTGACATCCTACGTGAAGGGGCAACTTCAAGGCCGAACCAACGCAGAGGAGGCCCAGTGGCCCCTGAGGAGTAAAAGTAACGAGACCCCCCCCGGAGGCACAGAAACCCCGCTAAGCTGAACACCCAAGCGGTATTCTATCTCCCCCCCCCTTTTTCACCTTTGTTTCTACTCCTGACACTCCACGGATGATCACTGAGAGGGTCCCAGGTGATCCACACGTCCCCAGGAACCCGCAGGACATATGGCGGCCGAAGGACACTGAGACAATCCCGCCAGGGTATGTACCACCCCCCTCACCACACCAAACCACTGCTACCCCGTAGGCCCGTGGGTTCCATTAGATGATTTGGGAGGGGGTACAGTGGGGGTATTAGCAACACAAGCCAGACATCCCCGGAATCACCCACCACAGATCGTATCTCCACCCCCGGGAAGATAGAGAGGTTTGGGCGGGGGACGGGGTGTTGGGCTGAGATACCCCTGAGGACTGCTGTTTATGAGACGGTTCCCGGACAATTTCACGTATATATAAAGTGCTGTTGGTCACAAGACCTTAGACAGGGGTGGCGATACTATTCGCGCACACGATACCGTTCAATCTCACGGACACATGCAAGGACCCAGATGGTCGATATATCTTCCTTAAGGGTACCATTGCTGACACCCCTTATACTTTCGCATGTGTATACAGCCCTAACCGCAAGCAGCACGTCTTCCTGGCTAAAACCCTGGCCAAACTTGAGAGATTCCGGGAGGGCCTGCTGGTCATGGCTGGGGATCTCAACGCCCCGCTGGATCCAAACGTGGATTCTTCAACCGGCACAAGCGCGATCCCAGATCACTGCCTGCGCTCCATGAGACACTCCTTAGCCAAAGCAGGGCTCCAAGACTGCTGGAGGGTCGCACACCCAGAAGACAAAGACTTCTCGTACTACTCGGCGGTCCACAAGCGCTATAGCAGAATTGATTATGTATTTTTGCCCCAAGAACGGCTGACCCACCTCCAGGATGCGAAAATTGGAATCATGCAGCAATCCGACCATGCTCCCATCCTAATCCGGATGAAATCCCCGCTGTTTAGACCCGCGGAACGTCACTGGAAACTTAATGAGACCTTATTGGATGACTTGGAAGCTCGGATCTCAACCTGCCGGGCCCTCACCGACTATTTCGACACAAACGCCACGGAGGACATGTCCCCCCTGACGCTATGGGAAGCTCATAAGTGTGTCATCAGAGGCCACTTCATAGCCCTGGGCTCACAACGACAGAAAAGCAGAAACAAAATCATCTCCGATCTCACCAAAAAAATAGCCGGCCTAGAAGACTCCCACAAATCATCTGCGGATGACAATGTGTACCTACAACTCACGGAGGCCCGCAGGGCACTGGCCGATCACCTGTCTCAAGGCCTGTTACACACCCTGCGGAAGTCCGCGAGATTCTTCTACGAGCATTCCAATAAGAGCGGCAAGCTTTTAGCGAAAATGCTCCGAGAAAAGAGGAGAACACAGCACATACTCAAAATCCACAACCCGCAGGGACGACCCGCGAGGTTGCCTGAGGGGATTATGGAAGCCTTCAGGGAATACTACAAGGACCTCTACCACCAGTCGCAGGCCCGAACAGGAGATGCAGCGAGACTTCATAGCCGGAGGGTGTCGGACTACCTATCACAAACCGTCACGCGCAAGCTCACACCGGACCTTGCGGAGGAGTTGGATGGACCCTTGACCTTAATGGAACTCGCAGCAGCCTTGAAACATTCAAAACCACACCGAGCACCGGGCCCAGACGGCCTCCCATTGACGTACCTGCGGACATTCCAAGAGGTCCTCCTGCCCAAGCTCCTTACGAGCCTCAATGCCTTACGTGATGGCGGAGCCTTTCCATCAGACACCTTAGCGGCAACGATCACGGTGATCCCTAAAGATGGGAAAGATCCCACACTCTGTTCCAGCTACAGGCCGATCTCATTGCTCAATGCAGATTTGAAGCTGTTCACGAAGGCGCTCTCCCTGAGAATATCCAGGATCCTACCAGACCTAATACACCCAGATCAGGTCGGCTTCATCCCGGGGCGGGAAGCCAGAGATGACACCATCCGCACTTTAAACGTTATACACTACGCGAGATCCAAAGACCGAGATACAGTACTGCTCTCGACGGACGCCGAAAAGGCGTTTGATCGAGTAGACTGGATATACCTGAATGAGACACTAAGGCACTTCGGCTTTGGGACACATATGCGCACCTGGATCTCCGCCCTGTACTCGACGCCGACTGCTAGGATCCGAGTGAACGGAGGCCTATCGCAACCGTTCCCCATATGTAACGGGACTCGCCAGGGATGTCCCCTGTCCCCCCTCCTGTTTGCCCTCTCCCTGGAGCCATTCCTGGAGGCGGTCAGACGGGATGGGGGCATTACGGGGGTCCGCATAGGTAAGGTGGAACATAGAGTAGCGGCATATGCAGATGATATGCTGTTCTTCCTTGAACAGCCCCTGATCTCTGTCCCCAACCTCCTACAGGCATTCCGCAGCTTCGGATTAGTGTCCAACCTGAAGCTCAACCTGGACAAGTTGGAAGCGATGCCGATAATGCGGGAGGAAGAAGGCGCCCGCAGACTTAGCGACCAATTCTCCTTCTCCTGGTGCTCAGAGAAACTGCGTTACCTAGGTACCTGGCTGCCCAAAAACCTATCACAGGTCTACCAGCTGAACTTCCTTCCCCTCCTAAAATGCATAAAGCAGGACCTGCAGCGATGGACGACGAGCTACATCACCTGGTTTGGCCGTATTAACGCGGTCAAAATGAACGTGCTGCCACGGCTGCTATATCTCTTCGCCACCTTGCCCATCTCTATACCACACACATTCTTCAAGGATGCGGACTCGACCATTCGCGGATTTGTATGGAATCACAGACCCTCACGCATCCGTAAGACTGTCATGGAACGTCCTAAGACGGCCGGCGGGTTGGGACTACCGTCGGTTCAATCTTATTACCAAGCCACACACCTGCATAGGATCGTGGACTGGCACGTAAGTAACAGCCCGAAGCAATGGGTGGCGATGGAACTCCAGCAAACACAAGGCCAGTTTCCATCTAAACTATGGTTGGGCCGGGCCACCTTCCCGGAGCTAAGAGTAGACAACCCCATGATTGACGCGACCCTCAAGACCTGGTGCAAAACCCGCCACACTCTGCAACTAACCACGTCACCGAACCCCCTGACCCCTATCACCCACAACCCGGAGCTGGCAGGAGGTTTGCCCCCAGCAGCTTTCCAGGGCTATCCGCAACCCGATTGGATTTATGTGAGCCGATGGTGCGCAGGAGCAACGCTCAGACCATTACCCGACTTACTGGGAGATGCACGACCCACACAATTGGACGAATTCCGCTACCACCAGGTGAGGACGTATATTGGCAGAATCGCGGGTCAGAACCATCTCCACAGACAACTAACCAGCTTCGAGCGGCTGTGTACAAACCGAGCTCACTTGGACCACGGAGTGTCACTCCTGTACAAAACTCTACGAGAAAACATGGACAATACCCCCTTGGGCTACAGAAGCAAATGGGAACGGGAAACGGGCACGCAACTCACGGATCAAGAATGGGACAAGATCGTACTACTCACCCATAAATGCTCCATTAGTTCTAAGGTCCAGGAGACCGGTTATAAACTATTGTCCCACTGGTACCGCACGCCTGATATCCTGAGACACTTCGCCAACAACGCAGGCTCATGCTGGAGATGCAACTCAGCTGTGGGAACGACCGTGCACATATGGTGGTCATGCCCCCGACTGGTACCATTCTGGCGACAGATTAATTCGAAAATAAAAGAAATAACTGGATGCGATCTCCCCCTACTGCCTATGACGATGCTCCTACACCACACCTCAGTCCCCATCAGGAAATATAAACAATCACTGACCATCCATATGCTGAATGCCGCAAAAGCCCTGATCCCCGTGCACTGGAATAGGGCCTCGGTGCCCACTTTTAGCCAATGGGTTGATAAGGTGGAATCTATTTATGAGATGGAAATACTGACTGCGTCCCTGCAGGGACGCTCGGACAAGTGCGCCCTACAATGGTACCCGTGGAGGCACTACATTTCCACGGGAAGAGCATAAAGACACAGAGACATGCCGGGCTCCGGGGGCTGGGCCCAGTACGAAAGGACGTGTGACCTAGACGTGCGCTGTCCGAACATGGAACTAGAGCACGCCCGGGGGGACCTCACCCGGGATGTTGGCCAGAAGCTTCATTGACCCCTGCCCTTCCCCTCCAACCCCTTACCCCGACAATCACCCCCTACTGCACCCCCTCCTTTTCCTGACATACCAGACGAGAGACGGTACAACCCGACGGGTTGGACTTTGAATAGAGAGTTAGACGAGACCGAAATAGGGCGAACCCTGGCTACCACACCACACCGACAGGGATGCCCATGGCATCTACAGTACAGACAGGTTCGTTAGACCAACGGGAAGAGGGTGGTCGGGGAACGATAATAAGAGAGGTCGGACTACCCATCGTTAAGTCAGAACACAACTAAGACAAGAGACAAAAACACCCGAACAGATACAGGAACTGAGCAACATCCTACAGGGACGGAGACGGGGCTGACCGCAAGATGGCTAATGCCAAACGCACCCACTAGAACGTTAGCTCAGGATAACATTCGCCCTAAAGGGTATTTTCACCTTTGCGTCCACACACAAACCCTGACGTATATGGAGAAGGGATGACACCTGTCCTGGAGGTTAGCCCCTCCACAAAATCGTGTTCATGCATACCAGAAACTGACCTCATTTCAGGGCTGAAAGACTATGTTAACCTGAATACCACTTAAACATACCCCACTAATGTGTACTGATTGCTAACCTCATGTTTACCTGTTTAACTATGTCACCACTGTAAAGATCAAAATTGTATTTACTATGCCTATTATTGTTACCTTTGACGACTGAATAAAAATTGATTGACACAAAAAAAAATTAATATTTCCCTATTCCTTTTTTTGTATATATTAAAATACTTCTATATTTATGAAATTAATGAATTATTAAATAGAGCATTATTGAGTGCGGTATCATTTGTTGTTTTATGTTTGTTAGGAGGTAAATGGGCTACCTTGATACCTTGCACCAATGCGGATAAAAGAGTGCCTGTACATATAATTATTAATGTGTCTAGTGGACAGTCAAATCCTGTCCCCTTCTTGATAAGAAGGTGCAGCACTATGTCTCTTATCAGCATGCCGCTTAAAACGGGATGCAGCGTCGGCTAAGGAAGAATGAACCAGTTCCCATGTTTTCCTCATAGAGGTTAGATGCTCATCCAGAGTGGGGATATCTGTATCAAAGAACACAGAAGGTAATATAGTAGGGTGAAGACCATATACAACATAAAAAGGACTAAGTTTGGAAGAGTCATTCGTAGCGTTGTTCCGTGCAAATTCTGCCCAGGGCACACAATGAAGTCCATGGCTATATGAGACCACGGAATGAGAGGTACAGTCAGAGGTTGTAACAACCCACATTTCAATTTGTGCGGAACCTTCGAGATAGCACAAGTCTGGCAAGTATTGACATAAATGATAACATCAACCTTAAGGGAGGGCCACCAGAACTTTCTGGTTACCGCTGAAATGGTTTTGCGTGTACCTGGATGCCCAGCTGTAATGTTATTATGAAACATAGCAAGAATCGTTCTTCTTTCAGTTTCAGGAACAAACAGGAGACCTGAAGGTTTATTACTAGGTGCCTGAGGTTGAGCCGCGATTATGACACCAAGAAGAGGTGTGGACAAAGAAAGGACAGTGGAAGTCAAAATACATTCAGGAGGAATAATAGGAGTGTTCTCTTATTCCTGTTCCTCCACCGTCTCATACTGTCTAGATAATGCATCAGCCTTTATGTTCCTAGTACCAGGCCTATAGGTTATGATATCATTGAAACGAGAAAGAAACAGACCATCTAGACTTTCTGGATGACATTATTTTAGCCTCCCCTATAAATTCCATTTTTTTGTGATCAGATATGCTCCTGCTGGGGAAGAGGATCTGCGTATATGACCTTTAGTTAACGCATCCTGTATATAGTCCTCCATGATTTTACTTTCCAGAGGAGACCGGGTATAAACTCTTCCTTTCGGGGGTATTGTACCTGGTAATAGATTTATTGGACAATCATCACGATCTATGTGGTGGAAGTGTATCGGCATTTACTTTTGTTAAACACCTCCATTACCTCCCCATATTGGGAGGGAACGGTAGTGGACAATGGAGAGGCAGTAGGAACATTGATTGTACCCAATTCTTTAGTTATAAGTTTTAAACATCTGTTACAACATCCCTCACCCCACGTTTGTATCTCCCCTTTCCTCCAATCTATATGTGGATCAAGTTTGATTAATCATGGAAAACCAAGTACAATGGGACAAGAGGTTGAGGAGATAACTTGAAAAGTTATTTGTTCCTTATGCAAGGCCCCTACTTTCAATGAAACAGGTAAGGTCTCATGGGTAATGAGCAGATTCTTAAGAGGTCTACCATCTATGGCCTCAACGACCACAGGTGTAGACCTCTCCCTTAGAGGTATTTTGTGTGTGGATTCAAAGTTAGCATCAATAAAGATTTCTTGAAAGTCTTGAAAGAGGCATAGTGGGGGACATATACATAGCACCTAAGGCCGGTCCCCGAATGGTGCTTAGGGGTTTTCCGGACGAATCGGGCAGTTTACCCCAATATGTCCCTTCTTGCCACAATACTGTAATGAACGCTGGTATCACAGCTCCCCGTTCATCTGTTTCCTCCCAAACTGCCTGAGCATGAGTGATTATAGCTTGCAGTTCGGGTGTTGATTCTCTAACTAATGACAGTCTCCCAAGTAGATTCTCCCAGTAAAGTAGACAGGTACCCAAACATCAGTTGAAACTAGATGAAGGGTGTAACAGGAATGATTTTAAAGGGTGCCACACTCGCTTTTATGCAAGTCCCCATGCAAGGGGCACTCCCCCGTAGACCTTGTGGGTACAGGAACACAAAGCATACAACCAATAAAAAGTTTAAAACTGTGACACTCCAATTACAAACAAGCAATTCTCTGCTCTTTGCCTGGAGATAACTGAGTCAGATAAAGTAATAACTTAACCCCTTAAGGACACATGACATGTGTGGCATGTCATGATTCCCTTTTATTCCATAAGTTTGGTCCTTAAGGGGTTAATTTTCTCCAGGCAGAAAAAACATAATTTTCCCAAAACTTGAAAAACACCCCAAAATACATCAGATCCCCATAAATGTCATATCCCACGATAGCCCTGATCTGGGTGACCAACATATTCAAAAATCACCCAGATCAGTTCAGGGGTTTTCGAATTTTATGGAAGTTCCAATTGACCGACCGCACACGAGGCTCCTGCCCAGAAACAGTTCCATGAGTTTAGCCTGTGCAGCCGGTCTATTTCGTTAAGTCTTAAAAATGAACAAATGCAGGAACTCCTCTCCCTAGCTCATAGTAGCGATTGTTCCCCTGGTTCGTGGGAACAAAACTACCGAACAGCGCTCTCCTGGCTGTTCAGGAAAAGGAAGTAGGCGTTCGTACGGTTTGACCGGTGTTCGGGAAGTCGTGTTCCAGACACTTGACAACCAAGTCCCGCTGTCTCCTTTCGTGTGAACAAGATGGCCGCCCTTTTCTCCTGCAAATGGTGTTCAAGTATACAAATGGCGGCCACACAGGAAGAGCACTTAATCGACTGTTCTCTTTGAAGTTAATGAGCCGGGGGGTGGTCGGTGTTCGGTAGTTACAGCTACTGAATGGAAAAAAGTACATTAAACAAAATAACTGTGATTTCTTCACATCGATACACAGACCCTCACTCCTCCTGAATTGTCTCTCTGCTTCAGATAACCTCATTACTCCCAAATGCATAGGTTCAGGTTCAGCAGCTACAATAAGGTTTTTGGAACAACAGAGTTGGAGAAGCGGGGAGCGAGAAAAGTGCTATTTCTTCTTGGTTTGTATCTGATCATTTCCCTTTCTCTTAGCCTGTTGTCTATCTGTATCATATAAGTTATATACTTGTTAAGTTTTTCTGGCAAGTCTCTGGCAACAACCTCATTTAGAATGGTATCGGACAGGCCTTCAGCGAAAGCGGTGACAAGGCCACTGTTCGTCCAATCCAACTCTGAGGTAAGGGTATGAAACTCAATGGCATAATCAGCAACAGAGCGATTGCCCTGTCTTATGTGCATGAGGGCTTTTTATGCATCCTTTTCCTTACCTAATGGCTCAAAAGTTAGCTTGAACTCAGCTAGGAATTCTGCATAATCATATGCGATAGACCTGTTGCTCTCCCATTATGGACTTGCCCAGGTTAATGCCTTCCTCATCAATTGATTCATCAGATAACCATGTCATGATCTGCTCTGCTCTGTTCTATGTTTGGACTTGGCTTCTGGTATCCAGTACTCCTGTTACTATTCTTGTTTAGTATTTCTTGGTTTTTGGTTTTCTATTCTGTGTCTGGTTTTCTTTATTGCTGGGTTTCTGGGTTCATTCTTATATTCCGTCCCTGGATTTCCCAGTCTCTTGGTTTCATTTAAATGTTTGTTTTTTGCCACACCCATTGTTTTCCATTTTCCCTTTGGTTCCAGAGTTCCTGCTGGCAGCTGCTCAAGACTTCTGCTCTTTCTTGCAGGTAAGTACTATTGGTCTAGTATGGTTCTTTAAGTGAACATTAGGCAGTGTAGGACCTGCTGAATATGGGGTACATTGGCGTTGTGGCAGGCTTATGCAATGTATGATCATATAGTGTAACTAAATCCCCATACTTTTCTCATTAGTGCTTAGTTATGCCTCCTCTTGTTTTGCCTAATATATCTTGTCTTGATTTAGTTTGTATACCCAGTCCATGTACAGTCCTGTCCAGTCTTGCCCATGTTATGTTCTTGCTTTCTTCATGTCTTGTGTATATGTTCTGGGTTTAGCTTACTATCCTTCTCTGGTTCTGGGTTCTACTAGTTCTGTCTTGTTTTCATGTTTGGTGCCTATTTCTAGTCTTGCCTTGTTTCTAGTACTGGATACAATCTTGCTGCGGAGCCTCCCTATTCAGCTCCTGGGAGGTCTGCTTAATTTCCAAGCTCTTAGTTCCTGGTATCCGCTTAAGCTGATTCAGGGTCTTTGTATGTGGCTGCACAAACGTTGGTGCTCAACACCAGGGGGCGTGCGGTTACCCTGCACCAGACCCTGCTAATCCACCTCCACACTGTGACTCCTACTCTGAACATCAGGCATACTGGGTCTCGGTCCTCGCTCCACCGCCTGGACAGACCCGGGGGTCCCGGTTTCCGCACCACCACCCTGACAAAACAATCTTGGATCTATCGGAAGGAAAGGAGCTGGGGAGGCCTCAAAGTGGTACTCGATTTGGTTAAGAAAACCACGACATTCCTGAGCATTACCACCAAAATGTAAACTATGGGTACAACAGCAACAGGAGGGTCTGGAGGTGAGCAGTTGGCCCGCACTGCTCACCTCCGGTTGGAGGTGAGCAGTGCGGGCCAACAATGTCTGAAAGGCCTGGGTGAATTAATCCATATGGTGATCATTATCTTCCAGCCTTCTTTCGCATGCCAACATGTGTTGACTTCACTCTGTAGGGTCCATGTCCCTGTCGTAATGTCAGGACGGACCAGTGGCCTAACAGGCAGAATTAAGTAAAACACGTAACAAATACAAACAGTAACAACGTATTACCGGGCCTTGGAATGGTCGGAATTAACGTAATAGAATAAACAGTAACTGTCACGTCTCTGATGAAGTAGGGCGTCCTGCTACGAAACGCTAAGACAGATACACTCAGCAAAATACAGAGGCAGACAGCGTCCACCAGCAGGAGTTCGTTTTTCTATGCAGGACCTTTGGCAGCACCTGTAAACCGGGATCGTCCGTCATGCACGTCTCCCGAAGTGAGGTTTCTGTTCGGGACGTGCACTCAGACCCACGCCGTCCTCACCGGCAGACGGAATACAGGCGGCTAACCTGTCAACTCAATCTAAATCCATCCTTACTCAATCCGAAGGTCCTTGCCTACTTTTGACTCACATAGAAACATAGAAACATAGAATGTGACGGCAGATAAGAACCATTCGGCCCATCTAGTCTGCCCAGTTTTCTAAATACTTTCATTAGTCCCTGGCCTTATCTTATAGTTAGGATAGCCTTATGCCTATCCCACGCATGCTTAAACTCCTTTACTGTGTTAACCTCTACCACTTCAGCTGGAAGGCTATTCCATGCATCCACTACCCTCTCAGTAAAGTAATACTTCCTGATATTATTTTTAAACCTTTGTCCCTCTAATTTAAGACTATGTCCTCTTGTTGTGGTAGTTTCTCTTCTTTTAAATATAGTCTCCTCCTTTACTGTGTTTATTCCCTTTATGTATTTAAATGTTTCTATCATATCCCCCCTGTCTCGTCTTTCCACCAAGCTATACATGTTAAGATCCTTTAACCTTTCCTGGTAAGTTTTATCCTGCAATCCATGGACCAGTTTAGTAGCCCTTCTTTGAACTCTCTCTAAGGTATCAATATCCTTCTGAAGATATGGTCTCCAGTACTGTGTACAGTACTCCAAGTGAGGTCTCACCAGTGTTCTGTACAATGGCATGAGCACTTCCCTCTTTCTACTGCTAATACCTCTCCCTATACAACCAAGCATTCTGCTAGCATTTCCTGCTGCTCTATTACATTGTCTGCCTACCTTTAAGTCATCAGAAATAATGACCCCTAAATCCCTTTCCTCAGATGTTGAGGTTAGGACTCTATCAAATATTCTGTACTCTGCCCTTGGGTTTTTACGTCCAAGATGCATTATCTTGCACTTATCCACATTAAATGTCAGTTGCCACAACTCTGACCATTTTTCTAGTTTACCTAAATCATTTGCCATTTGGCTTATCCCTCCTGGAACATCAACCCTGTTACATATCTTAGTATCATCCGCAAAAAGACACACCTTACCATCAAGACCTTCTGCAATATCACTAATAAAAATATTAAAGAGAATGGGTCCAAGTACAGATCCCTGAGGTACCCCACTGGTGACAAGCCCAAGCTTCGAATATACTCCATTGACTACAACCCTCTGTTGCCTGTCACTCAGCCACTGCCTTACCCATTCAGCAATATTGGAATCCAAACTCAAAGATTGCAGTTTATTGATAAGCCTTCTATGTGCAACAGTGTCAAAAGCCTTACTGAAATCTAGGTAAGCAATGTCTACTGCACCACCCTGATCTATAATTTTAGTTACCCAATCAAAAAAATCAATAAGATTAGTTTGGCATGATCTCCCTGAAGTAAACCCGTGTTGTCTCTGATCTTGAAACCCATGTGTTTTTAGATGTTCAACAATCCTATCCTTTAACATGGTTTCCATCACTTTCCCCACTACTGAAGTAAGGCTTACTGGCCTATAGTTGCCCGACTCCTCCCTATTACCTTTCTTGTGAATGGGCACAACATTCGCTAACTTCCAATCTTCTGGGACTACTCCTGTTAACAATGATTGGTTAAATAAATCTGTTAATGGTTTTGCTAGTACACCACTAAGCTCTATTAATAGTTTTGGGTGTATTCCATCAGGTCCCATTGACTTATTTGTCTTTACTTTTGACAGTTGAAATAGAACCTCTTCCTCTGTAAACTCACGTGTAATAAATGACTCATTTATCCTTTTTTTTTAATAGAGGTCCCTTTCCTTCATTTTCAGCTGTAAATACCGAACAAAAATATTCATTGAGGCAGTCAGCTAGACCTTTATCCTCATCTACATACCTTCCTTCTTTTGTTTTTAATCTATCTAATCCTTGTTTTACTTTTCTTTTCTCATTTATGTATCTAAAAAAAAGTTTTGTCCCCCTTTTTTACTGACTGTGCTATTTTCTCTTCTGTGTGCGATTTGGAAGCTCTTATAACTTGCTTAGCCTCTTTCTGCCTAATCTTATAGGTCATTCTGTCTTCCTCACTCTTGGTTTTTTTATAATTACTAAATGCTAACTTTTTGTTTTTTACTATTTTGGCCACATCTGCGGAGTACCACAGTGGTTTCTTGATTTTTTTGCCTTTACTGACAAGCCTAATGCAATTTTCTGATGCCTTCAGCAGTGCAGCTTTTAAATAATCCCATTTCTTTTGGACTCCATTTAAGTTGCTCCAGTCTGATAATGACTCCTTTACACATATTCTAATTTTAGAAAAGTCTGTTTTTCTAAAGTCTAAAACTTTTGTTTTTGAGTGGTGTGACTCAGTCACTGTTCTTATATTAAACCACACTGACTGATGATCACTGGATCCTAAACTTTCACCTACAGTAATATCTGATACCAAATCTCCATTTGTTAACACTAAATCTAGTATGGCCTCTTTACGAGTTGGCTCCTCAACGACTTGTTTTAGAGACAATCCCAGTAGGGAGTTTAGAATATGTGTGCTTCTGGCACAAGTAGCTATTTTTGTTTTCCAATTCACACCAGGAAGATTAGTCACCCATGGTGATACCTTCCCCCTTCATTGTCATTTTAGCGATTTCTTTAACTAGTAGATTATCTAACTCTTCAATTTGTCCTGGGGGCCTATAAATCACACCTACACGAATTACTGTGTGATTACCAAATTCTAACGTAACCCAAATGGACTCTATGTTCGTCTCACTAACCTTTATTAGGCTAGATTTTATTTATTATTTTTATTTTTTAGATTCCTTCACATACAGGGCCACCCCTCCCCCTTTCTTGCCTTCCCTGTCTTTTCTATATAAAGAGTACCCTGGTATTGCTATGTCCCAGTCATTTTTCTCATTATACCATGTCTCAGTAACAGCGACTAAATCTACACTATCAGTTGCCATTATTGCCACAAGTTCATGGATCTTATTCCCTAAACTGCGAGCATTTGTAGACATGACTCTAAGCTTATCATTTTTTAACACACTTGCTACAGGCTCCTTCTGTCCTTGTTTTGGGGGACAATTGGATTGATGTTTTATCACCCTTTTGCCCCACCCTCCTACATAAGACTGGTAATGCATCTATGAACTATCGCTGATCTGTATTCTTGCATTTTTAATTATTTTCATATTTTGTATTATTTGTTCAATAAACTGTCATTTTTTGATAACTATATCCGGTGTTTATTGCTTCAGTCTATAGCAATACATTGTTTGTATTGCCAGAGCAAACAGTTCCATATACTGTGTTGCTTAAACATATTGATACATTTATCTTTGACACTACAAAGTATATTATTTGGAGCAGGCATCATCTACCCTATACTACATTAGGCATAGAGATACTTGCTCTGTACATATATTGGCTGCATACTGATCTAGACATCAGATTTATTTTAGTTTCTCATTTTATTGTACTGGTTTTTTTTTTTACTATCAGTTAATTTTTAATCTTCTTTCATTTTATTTTCCTCTCTTCTTTTTTTTTTATCTTTTTTCCTTTTATCTTCTATACCTCTCAATATTCCCCCTTCCTTCTGGTTTTATCCACCTCCTTTTCTTATCTGTTTTTATCCATGATCCCTCATTGCATTAAAGGCACAGTACATAATATCTAGCATTTAAAGGCACAGTACATATTATTTTGCACAATTGTTTATAACAAATGGCTGGTCTGCTCCATTCCTCTTCCTCCCCCATCCCCTCCTCCCCCCCCCCCCCCACCTCCCCCACCTCCCCTAGCTTGCCACTCCCAGCTGTAAATTCTTTTAAAGTAAAGTAACTGTCTTATTTCTCTTCCTTAGACCCAAACCATCCATCCCTACAACATGAAGGCCATTTAATTTTACTCGGCTCTACCCGCCCACCCTGGTTCCTTCTAACTATATAGCATGCACCTCTGGCTGTTTGGAACCACAGCCAATCACCTCCCTATTACCTTCACATGTTATCAGCTGCTGCAGTTTTACTATTAACTCTCTCTGCTATCACATGCAAATTCCTCTGCTTCCTCTTTTCTCATACCCCCATTTCAACCTTTAGATTGTAAGCTCACGGGCAGGGCCCTCTACCTGTTGTATCGGTCTGTTCTCATTGTGTTTGTCTTTTTCCCAATTGTACAGCTCTGCGGAATTTGTTGGCGCATAATAAATGCCAGTAATAATAATAATTATGATTATTATTATTATTTATTTTTTATCATGAATTATTTGATATACAAGAGTTTCTTCATAGATTTGCCCATAGTATGTGACCTATCATAACAGAGAGGTATGCATACTTCTGTGACCCCCTGTAGCGTTACTCACCTTTCCCAGGGGCCGGCCGCGGTCCTCTCTTCAAGCCGCGCGCGGTCCTGCGGCTCATCCGACGCTTCAGACAGGAAGGCGGGCAGTGACCGCGAGATGCGGTCACATGTCCCGCCTGAATCTAAGAGCGCGCCGCGAGTCTCGGGCGCGCTCTTAAAGAGACAGTGGGAGCCTAAATTGCCAAAAGGCTCCCATTGGCCCCTGTCATCCCACACACCCCATACACTTACCTTTTGGGGGTGTGGAAGTGACAGGAGCCAATCACATTAGTTTTGAACCTATTTATACTTACCCTTTTCCCTTAGTTCCTTGCCCTATCGTGGTTTCTGCTACAGTTCCCTTTAGCGCTTGTTGTGTTCCTCCGTATTTGACCTTGGCTTTGTATTCTGACTTCGTTTTCGCTTTATCCTTGTCTGTTCTGTTTGCCGGCTTGCTGTTTCCTGTGTACCAGACCCCGGCTTGTCCTAGTTTACGCCGTCTCTTTGTGCCCTTGACCTCGGATCGTTCCTGACTCTGTACTTCTCCTATATACGTAGAGTCCGGCCACTCTAAGGTCCGGTAGATGTATCTCACCTCTGTACTGTCTTCTGTTTAGCTGGATCCTGCGTGTAGGGGTATATTCTCGTTACACCCCCTCTGGTTGTTTTAATAAGTGGATTCCATCTATTCCTTGTTTCTATTTATTTTATATGCCATGTACTGTTACCATGTTTTTTTAAGGAGCTTGTGAACTGAACCAAGGAGTCCATTAACTAAATAAGATTATCATGTGTTTTTTATATCACTGTGTGTTAATGAATTTTGTAATCTCACATTAATTGATTGTGTGTGAATATAAACGTTTACTTGTTGTTGTGGTGTTGATGACCTGGGAATGTTGCCTATCCATTAAAACCGCTTTAAACGTATCACAGTGAGTGATGAGATTTTTTTTCTTTGATGTATATTCTATGGGGTATGCTGACCCATACTCAGCACCCTGTGATTTTTGAATTTGAGTGCAACCCTCTTCTCTATTTTTGACCCCACTTTTATTTGGCTAAGTGGGAATGTATTATATGATGTTTTATAAATGTTTACATAGTTTCTATTCTTTTTGCCATTTCATAAACTAGATGATTATTAGTAACCATACACAAACTCCACAACCATTCTCCGATTCACATCCTACCTTCACCTTGCATTAATCCCAACACAGCTGCACAGCCACCCTGTAACTCGGGAACCAAATCGGACCCCTTCCGCTATTATACACAATTTCCTACTCATGGCCCTTAATAGACCTATAAAATGTGCGCTCATATACCCTGCAGTGGGCAACCTGCCACGTCCTAATTCTGCACCTCATTTGGGCATTTCATTTGCATTGCATCTGTCTTACAGGGGTTGCATACTACCCCATTATACTACATGTTATCGACAACATATCTATCCTGAAGACCCTTATTTGGCCAATCTCACAGGGTAACTGAATTATTATGTACATTATCTTTACCTCACATTAAGCACTTAGGTTCACCTGTACCTATTTTGGCGAGTTCTTATCTCTTTCATAGGTCTCACATTGAAACTGCTCACATATAGCAAGGTTGTGAGTAATTACTGTTATCCTGATCTTGTTTCAGGTCCAATGCTTTCAGACGGGCCATGTTACCACCCTTCTAGCTTAACTACTCTTCCTACCTTTACGAATGGACTGGACTAGACCAGACCGAACACCAGGTCACCACTATTGGCCATTTCACAACTCTTACACCTTGGTATGCTTATCCTATATTTTGTTCCATACATCAGTACACCCAGCACATCATAAAGCCCTGTTTCTCCATCCATCATCTCAGGACTGACAGTGAGCACTCTGCCGCTATGATACCTCCACACACGGTCCTCACTAGGCCTTCACTCCATACGTTTATACATGGTCCTCCACGGGCAACCACTATGACCATTTCGGCCCCTTATTTGTGCATTTACATACATCAATTTCCTGATATACGCGTGTCAAAAACACCCTTCAATCTTTCATACTACATGTAACGGCTACCCAGGTAGAGAGAGGGTATCTGCCATTGGAGACGTCCTTTTCCCTGCAAGCTGCTGTGTAGAAGTCAGGCTGGTATAATCTCATATATCACGATATCCAGAGAGAGAGTCAGGTTCAGCTGTAAAAAGAAGCAGGATAATATTCCCAAATAATCCCCTTTCAAGAACGAGACGAGGCTACGTTTTGAAGGGTCCAGAAGAACTGAGGACTGGGATGCCCAGCCTGCTTTTTATTGTAGTTACATACAAAAAGAACACACCCAGGGGGAGGGATAAAATCACCAATCACACATATGGTACAACCCACACATCCCCTCCCCTCAAATAAACAGTTAACAATTATACTGTACACACTTTTAGCCAAGTTCTGGATGTACCCCCAAAACAGGGGGTACACCTTTAAAGCTACATATCCGAAAATCAGCCCATTCGGATGAATGGTTCGGGAGCTATGGGGTTCCAAAGTTTTGAACAGTCTCCGTTCGTGTATCAAAACCCCACAAAATCCTTGCCATCCACATTTATCCTGCCGTTCGCCGGAATCCCCATATCAAGTTAAGTGTAACTACCGAACGGCTGGTTGTTCGGTAGTTCCAGCACGAAGTTCTGGGCGCATGGAGGTTTCAGCGATGTTCGCCTGTTTGCGTATCCGCTGATGGCCACGAACACGTGCAAAGTCCCGAAATGGCGGCCACCTATTCAGAGCACAAAGGATTCGTGTAGAATCATACGAATGGCTGTATTCCCTGGTAATGGCATTTCTTATACAATATCCATGCGAATAACTCCAGCTATTTTAACAGTCCAGGCATGCAGTATAGTCTTGTTACACTGCTCCCCTTTTGTGGAACACTCTGGCAGACCCGGATTGATCCTTTTCGGGTCAACTTGGGGCTGTCCGGTCAGGGCCGGCGCGTCCATAAGGCGGCACAGGCGGCCGCCTTAGCGCGCACGGGCTCTGGGGGCGCAAAATTTCAGTGACCGGCAGGAGGGAAGCTCCCTCGCGCGCTGTCTGCTGATACCGCGGGAGCCGGAATATGACGTCATATTCCGGCTCCCGCGGTATCAGCAGACCGCGCGTGGGAGCAGAGAGGTGAGATTAGAGCTCCCTCGCCGCGTCTGATCACAGCACAGCACAGCCTCACGTCGCTCAGCAGGACCCCAGGGAAGGATGCATCATCCACACCAGCTCTCCAGGTAAGGAGGCTGGGTGGAAAATGTATATTTATTAAAATAATTAGTGAATGTATGTGATGTGCGTCTGTGAGTGACAGCGGGTGTGCGTCTGTGAGTGACAGCGGGTGTGCGTCTGTGAGTGACAGCGGGTGTGCGTCTGTGAGTGACAGCGGGTGTGCGTCTGTGAGTGACAGCGGGTGTGCGTCTGTGAGTGACAGCGGGTGTGCGTCTGTGAGTGACAGCGGGTGTGCGTCTGTGAGTGACAGAGGGTGCGTGAGTGAGTGACAGAGTGTGCGTGCATGTGAGTGCGTCTGTGTGTGCATGTGAGTGTGTCTGTCAGTGTATGATGAGTGTGTTTGTCAGTGTATGATGTGTGTCTTTCAAATCAGTGAGAGTATGTTTGTCATTGAGTATGTGTGTGACTATCCGTGTGTCTGCCAATGAGTGTCAATGAGTGTGTCTGTCAGTGACATCTGTGTGTTTGTCATTGAGTGTGTGACTGTCAGTGTGTACAGAGTGTAGCGGAGCGCGGTACAGGAGCTTCTGTTTCCTGTACCTGGCCAGACTGACAGGAGGTACTCACAGAGAGAGCACTCCCTGTCAGTCCGGCCGGGTACAGAAAACTGAAGCTCCTTTAGGGGGATCTGCTCCGCTAGGCAATGCAACAATAGAGGTAGAAGGCCCACCAGGAAGGGGAGTGTAACCACTAAAGGGGTGTGGGGTGCACCAAGGGACAGGGAGGGAATGGGAGAGAAACACCAAGAGACAGGGAAAAGAGGGGGGAGGGGAGAAGAACAGTAAGGGACAGGGAAGGGACCACTATTGGTCGGGGAGGGGAGAGGGGCTGGTTAAGAGGCACATAGGTAAAGATTTTTTTTTGGGGGGGGGCGGAAAAATGCATCTTCGCCTATGTACCTAAAAATCCAAGCACCAGCCCTGTGTCCGGTCTGCTGCTAGGGTAAAAGTTCCGTTTGCCTGGACAGTCCGTCTGCGTTCCCATTGAACCGGCCAGGGCGATATTGGATGGAAAAGTTATACGGTTGTAAAGCCAAGCTCCATCTCAGCAATCGTCCATTGTCCCCAGCCACTCGGTTCAGCCATACTAGGGGGTTGTGATCTGTGATCAGGGTGAATTCCTGACCGTAAAGGTATGGTGTGAGCTTCTTTAGAGCCCAGACCAGGGCTAGACATTCTTTTTCCACTGCCGCATAGCTCACTTCTCTGGGTAATAGTTTTCTACTCAGGTATGCGACAGGGTGTTCTCCCCCATCTTCTCCGACCTGGCTTAGTACTGCCCCCAGTCCGTACATGAACGCATCTGTGTGGACGACAAATCTTTTGTTAGGGACGGGGGCAGATAAAACAGGTGCGTTGATCAAAGCTTGTTTCAGGGTTTGGAACGCTGCTTCACAGGCGGGAGACCACAGGACTACCCTAGGCAAATTTTTCTTTGTTAAATCTGTCAGGGGTTTGGCTATGGCGCTGTAGTCAGGGACAACTTTTCTGTAGTACCCTGCTGTACCTAAGAATGCTAACACTTGAGTCTTAGTGTGGGGTGTGGGCCAATTAGCTACGGCCTCTATCTTAGCGGGTTCTGGTCGTTGTTTCCCACACCCCACTCTGTGTCCCAAGTACTGGACTTCTGCCATCCCTAAATTACATTTTTCTGGCTTCAGGGTTAGGCCTGCGGCCCTAATTTGATCCAGTACAGCCTCAACATGCCTCAGGTGTTCCCCCCAAGTCTCACTATAGATCGCAATGTCATCCAGGTACGCGCAAGCGAAATCCTGGAAGCCATCAAAGAGGCGGTCCACTAAGCGCTGAAATGTAGCTGGGGCGTTTTTCATCCCAAATGGCATGACCTTGAACTGGTATAAGCCAAATGGGGTGACAAAGGCCGACTTAGGGATAGCGTCCTTGGCCAGGGGAATCTGCCAATACCCTTTGCTCAAATCGATGGTGGTCAGATAACGTCCCCTGGCAATACGATCTAATAGCTCGTCTACTCGGGGCATGGGGTATGCGTCTGTCACGGTTCTGTCATTGAGGCGTCGGTAATCGACACAGAATCGGGTTGTTCCGTCCTTTTTGGGAACTAGGACCACGGGTGAGGCCCAGGGACTGTCAGATGGCTCTATCACCCCCAGTCTTAACATCTCTTGTATTTCCTTCCTCATCTCCTCTTTTACTGCCTCAGGGATTCTGTAGGGAGTTTGCCTGAGAGGTGTTTGTCCTGGGGTTTCTACGTAGTGAGTTGCTAAGGGAGTGTACCCTGGCTCCTGGGAAAACGTCAACCCTTTCTCAGTTAGTAATTGTCGGATCTGCCCCTTTTCTGCGGGAGTTAACCGCTCCCCTAGCTGTATGGTATTGAGCAGGGTTTTAGGTTCTGAGTCGGCTAATAGGTCGGGGATGGGTAAGCTGTCCGGGTCTTCAGTGGCTGGGATACATATGGCGGCTATATCCTCTGGTCTTTCCTGGTACTCTTTTAACAAGTTTACATGAAAGGATTTCTGGATCCTTTCATCTTTGCTGCTGGCAATTACATAAGTAGTATCGCAGACTTGTGCTACTACTTTGTAAGGGCCCTGCCAGGAGGTCTGGAGCTTATTCCCTTTGACAGGCCTAAGTACCAGCACCTTCTGGCCCACTTGGAACGTTCTCTGACGGGCGCCCTGATCGTACCAATGTTTCTGACTACCCTGGGCCGCATGGAGATGGTCCCGTGCCATCCGAGGTAACTGCTCCATACGGTCCCGCATTTCCAGCACATATGGCACGATGGGAACACCTTCGTGTTCTGTCTCTCCCTCCCAGTGCTCTCGGATGAGGTCGAGAGGGCCTCGCACTCTCCGTCCATAGAGCAGCTCAAATGGAGAGAACCCTGTTGATTCCTGCGGTACCTCCCGATAAGCAAACAGGAGGTGCGGCAAGAATCGCTCCCAGTCCCTGTATTCCGCCGTAAAGGTCCGCAGCAATTGCTTGAGGGTACCATTAAAGCGTTCACAGAGACCGTTAGTCTGAGGGTGGTACGGTGAACTAAGCAGGGTCTTAATACCACAGACCTTCCATAACTGTTGGGTTAGGGCTGCGGTAAACTGGGTCCTTCTGTCGGATAAGATTTCCTGAGGAAATCCCACTCTGGTGAATATCCCCACAAGAGCACTGGCAACAGTGTCCGCCTGGATATTCGTCAGAGCGACGGCTTCCGGGTTGCGAGTAACATAGTCCACTACGGTAAGAATATATTTCTTACCAGAGGGACTGGGTTAGGTAGAGGTCCCACTAGGTCGACTGCCACCCTGCTAAACGGTTCCTCGATCACAGGCATAGGTGACAGTCGAGCTTTAGGGTGATCCCCTCTTTTCCCTACCCGTTGGCATACGTCACAAGTGCTGCAGTAACGTCGCACATCCTTCGAGACCCCAGGCCAAAAGAAGGTCTGGGTGATCCTGTAGGTGGTGCGGTTACCCCCTAGATGCCCTGCCAACGGAATGTCGTGGCCAATTCGAAGAAGTTCCAACCGGTACTTTCTGGGTACCACTAGTTGGCGCTTTTGCGAAGGGACACAGCCTCTCTTTCTGCCTTCAGTCAATCTGTACAATCTGTCCCCATCCCATATAAAACGTTCCCGCTCGTCCCTACTGTCAGCTAAGTCCCGATACCTTTGGAGGGTGGGGTCCTCCCTAGTTTCCCTCCCAAACTCCTCTGGTGTGTCCCAAGCTATGGGTCTTTTTATCGTAGTGGGGTTACATGTGGGTGCTTGGCTTACCTGGGTCTCCCGGCCTGTGTTATGATCATCTGTGATACGGGTCTGTGAGCGGGTGGTTACGGGACAAGCAGCAGCAGGCATAGGTAAATAAGCTAAAGTCAGAGGGCCAATGTCGTTGCCCAACACAACCTCGGCAGGCAGGTTGTCCATAATGCCAACTGTGGTCTTTCCCGACCCGACTACCCAGTCTAAGTACTCGGGCGGTGGGCAAGCGAAATACAGCGCCCCCGGCGACCCGAACAGCAACGGTGCGAGTAGACACATTCTCTGGCTTTACCAGATGCTTCTGGATCAAAGTGATAGTAGCCCCGGTATCTCTTAGGCCTTGTGCTACTTGTCCATTCACCCGTACCTCCTGACAGTGATGCTGCCGGTTATCCGGAGAAGCAGCTTGTATTGGGTCTGCCTCATACAAAATCCCCAGACATTCCTCAGGGCCCACCTCGGTGTCTAGGCACTGAGCCGCAGAAAGACGTGATGGGGTGGTCTCTGTGTTGGGTGTTGTGCGTCTCCAGTTGTTGGTAGATCTCAAGGGGCAATAACGAACAATATGTCCAGTGTTGCCGCAGTGATGGCACGTCACCCTAGACAAATCCCGGGGGTAGTTGGTAGACCCTTGAGGACGCGGTGGTCCTGGTGGAACTGGAGCCCGAAACTCGGGGCGTGAGATGACGGCTGGAGTGCGCGGTTCTACCTTATGCGCCAGCCGTGTAGTACCCTGGCTTACTTTCCTTGTCTCCGCATACTCATCTGCTAGCCGAGCTGCCTCGTTTAAGTTAGCGGGGCGGCGGTCTCGTACCCAGTC
This sequence comes from Pelobates fuscus, assembly GCF_036172605.1. Lineage (NCBI taxonomy): Eukaryota > Metazoa > Chordata > Amphibia > Anura > Pelobatidae > Pelobates > Pelobates fuscus. The sequence goes on along the minus strand of NC_086324.1, from coordinate 1,210,314 downwards.
TTGTATGTCCGCGGCCCGGTCTTGGAAGAAATGTTCCATTAGGAACAACTGCAATACTTCCTCTCCGGTGTTTGCCTTGCACCCTTGAACCCAATGTGAAGTTGTTATGGTACTTTTTCAGTAAACCAAAATGTTTAAGTGTCTATCTGTTCCTGTCCAAATTAAAGAGAATTGAATTGCGTATATACGCTGAAGTAATTCAGTCTGACACACGGAGTTCAGGTTAAAATAACTTCGAGGAAATTTATTGGCAAGTGCAGAATCAGCGGGCGCGCAGGCCCTTTTAAGAGACATTTTCGTCATCATTGATTATCAAGATATCAGTGAATAAACATCATTAATTGGATTAATTGTTAAGTGTCTGGGTTAGTGTCCACCTATCAATATAATTAATTGGATCAAAAGCTAAGTGGTTAGTTCCGTGTCCACCCACCAAGAGGTGGTACTTTTTCGGACACGGGAGGGGGACAAGGGGTCTTGAGCGTCATTTTACTCGGTCGGTGATGTCAAATCTCGTGGTTAGGTGCAAGGTCTCTTATGAATAGAACATTTCATTACTACTGTGTTCTCATGGCCTTTAAATTATACTATGTTGCGAGTTAGGGGAAATTCAACAGTTCCTGGGTTAGTCATATCCTTATGGAGAATACTGTCCTTGTCTATTGTATTAGATGTGCTGAGAAATACTGTCATGTAATGTAGTTTTCATATGAAGAAGTCAGGTCATGAGGACAAAATGGAGGATTTGTCACAGTATCAGGTTAATACAGAGTTAGAGCAGCAATTCAATATAAATACAATAAGATTTTTTTAATAATTCTACATCAGTCCCCCCTATGAAATGTTAGATTCTAAGAGATAAAAACTTTATTTGTTAATACCAGAAGACGTGTTAGCCCAAAGGCACAGAAACCCCGTGGCCGCTAGCTAGGTGTTAATGCAAAGTGCAAGTCTGTCCCTATTTTCTGACCCTACTAGGCTAGCTCATCTGTCAGTATGGCTCTCGAACACTTCACACCCAAGGGTATCCCATGGCAGCTAACCCACCACTTCTCCACATGGGGCCTTTACCATTCACCGACAGATGCTGTCCCTAATCTAGTCCCTTCCTAGAACTCTCGCACTTTATCATCAAAAGGGATGGATTGCAGCGGCAAACAGGGTGTGTTGAGATCCTGGAAATCTTGGTCATCAACATCAAGTAGTGTGAAAGTGGGTGCCGCTTGGTCAATAGTCTTCGTGAGAGCTTTCCTCAGGCAGGGGAAGACACAACAAAAGAGAAGAGCAAAGATAAAAAGAGAAATTAGTATTGCCATACCAATATGCATTAAAGCCTTTTTCCAACCCGTCATCCAACCAAACCATCTGTCCCAGGGATCTTTTATCCCAGAATTCCTTTTTAATTCTTCTGAGAGGTCATTTAATTTTGCTATGGCTAATGTAACTTTACCATTAGGACCTGTGTTTTCTGGGATGTAGGTGCAACATGTCATGGTGTCGGGCAAAATTTTACATACCCCTCCTTTTTCGGCTAGGATCATATCCAGGGCTATTCTATTTTGGAAGGCCATTTGGGATGTTGCCTGCAACTGTTCGGCTAATCCCTGGAGGGCATCTCTTGTGTAATTAACGAAACGCTGTTGATTGTAATAAATGTAGTTTATCCAATTTAAGTTCTTGTTTGCAGTAACTATGGTAAAAATTGATTCAAATCCTGCAGCAACTTCATCTCTTGCTTTAAATTCATTGGGTACCCCCCTAGGCACCCCAATGGCATCAATGTAAATGTGAGGGTCAAAACTTCCTTTTACTGGGGCTTCACGCTTGGCCTTAGTGTGGCTGGACTCATGGGTGTTGGTGTGTGTGTCAGAAATAATGTGTATAGGCATAATGGCCTTGGCCAATGTACACTCCCCCCACCACTCTGTGTCCATTCTGGATCTTAACTGTAAATCCCCACACAACCAGTAAATATCTCCCAGTGACCTAGTGTGCTGCTGCAGCAAACGTACAGGAACAGTTCTATATATAGTACAATAACCTGCGGGAAAGTTACCCACAAATTTACCAATCCCATCATGTTTGACATAGCAAGTGTAATTACCTTTATATACGGTAACACCATGAGGAGGTCTTACATTTTTGGCTATAAGAGGATACTCCGCTGTCCATGTTTGACATTGAGACCTGTTGAAATTATATTGGTAGGCAAAAAGACTTAAAATGCATTTTTCTTCATCTACTGGCAGGGTTAAAGGTACAGTGCCCAGATGAGGCCGGGCACCACCACACACATAGCATGCGGTTCGGTTATGTTTGTTGGCATTATATTTCATCCATTCTAACCATAGGTTAACATCATTAAAACCTGTTTCAGCGGCCATAGTATCTTCAAAGGTGGGGTTAGCAATGGCCATCATGTCCTTAAAGGACTGGATGTGTGGTTTTAATGGGTTTGTGACCATATGAGTAGCTCCTCGCCACTCAGGGGAATTACACATATCTTTAAGGTAGAAATGCCCTAATTTAGTATAGGAACCCTTTTTCCAGTACATTCCCAATACATACTGGTCTGCATCTGTTGGGCTTGGATGCTCAACATTAAGAATTAATTTCATTGGTGTGCCTCCTCCAGGCTTTCTCAGAGTCATTCTTTGAAGGAGGGACCTACCATGATCATCTACTTTAGATAAGGCACTTTTTGGCTTGTAGCCCCAGGAAGGCCCGGCATTCCATCCCGCCGCCCCCCAATGGCCACAATCATGCCCCCATTGTTTGTCAACTACACAAACATACGGATCTTTTACATGAGGGATATCTCTATAGATATTCTGGATTTGTGTTGTAGTGAATGGGCATTCTACGATGTCACAGTAATCAAAGGTATAGGTAGCCACACGGGTACATGATGAATTATACCAGAAGGTGTACCCACTAGCATCTTTAGTGATGGCTACTTGCTGGGCCTTAATTAAACTAATTAAGGAGACAATGTACCAGAGGTACATGGTTGTGCGGTATCTGCTTCCTCTGGGGCAGGAGACTTCTTGCAGTGGGAAGCGTGGATCCAATGTGGCCTGCCGGCCAATTTGACGGAAGTTGCGGTGATCAGGAGAACTTGGAATGGCCCGTCAAATCTTGGTTCCAGGGAGCTTTTCCGCACGAACTTCTTAACCAGAACCCAATCTCCGGGAAGCAGGTTATGGGTACCTGTGTTCAGATCAGGATCTGGAATTGAAGAGAAAACTTGGGCATGTATTTTGTTCAAGGCACTTGCAAGTTCAGTTACATAGTCTACTAAAACATCTGATTGAAGCTGTAACTGCTGTGGATAATAACAACCTAGCCTGGGTGCTGTCCCAAATAGAATTTCATATGGGGATAACGAGTGTTTCCCTCTAGGTGTGTGCCTAAGGCTGAACAAAGCTATTGACAGACTTTCTGGCCAGGGCATTTTTGTTTCTTGTGACATTTTTAACATTCTGGCTTTTAGAGTGCCATTCATGCGCTCTACTTTACCACTACTTTGTGGGTGGTAAGGGGTGTGGAAGGCTAGGGTCACTCCCAGAGCAGTCCAAATTTCTTTAGTCACTGTTGCTGTAAAGGCTGGGCCTTGATCACTTTCAATGACTTCTGGAAGTCCAAATCTACATACAATGTCTGTAAGTAGGCGTCTTGCGGTTGTTTTTGCAGTGATATTGGCTACAGGGTAGGCTTCTGGCCAGCCTGAGAACATATCCACCATTACTAGTGCATATTCATGAGACCCACTCTTGGGCATTTGGATATGATCAATTTGAATTCTCTGGAATGGGTACATGGGTTTTGCTAGGTGCTTTGCAGGCACCTTGATTGGTCTTCCTGGATTACATTTTGCACAAATGACACAGGCCCTGCAGAAGCTGTTGATCAGGGTTGTGATTCCAGGTGCTTCATAATATTTTTGAATGAGGGCGGCCATTAGGTCTTTTGACAGATGTGCAGGCCCATGGGCCCATTGGACAACTGCTGGGTATAAGCTTCTTGGAAGGCAAAATTTAGAATTGTTGTAGTAAATTCCGTCCTTTAGGACAGCTCCTTTCTTCTTCCATTTCTGGATTTCTTCAGGGGTAATTATAGCTTGTTGTTCTCGTAGAATTCTTAGGTCAGTAGGAAGAGTTTGTAAGGCAAAGATAGGAACTTCTTCTTCTTGACCGGACACTTCTTCATCCACTTCCTGCAAATCTCTGGCTGCTTGCTTAGCAGCCTGATCGGCCAAATGGTTGCCCTTTGCTTCATCTGAATCCAATTTCCCATGTGCCTTTACTTTCAAAACGGCCACTTCTTCAGGGAGTAGGAGGGCATCCATTAGTTCCTTGATTGCAGAGCTGTGTTTGACTGGTGTACCGGCAGTGGTAAGAAATCCTCTTGTCTTCCAAATGAGGCCGAAGTCATGTGCCACACCCAGAGCATATCTTGAATCTGTATAGATGTTGGCACGCTTTCCCTTGGAAATCTTGCATGCTGAAGTCAGGGCTTGCAATTCAGCTTCTTGTGCAGACATTGCTGGCGGTAGAGGTGATGACTTGAGAACTTCCCCTGTTGTGGTTACGGCATATCCTGTATGGTATTTTCCTTCTTCATCAGCATACCTTGAACCGTCCACAAACAGAGTAAAATCCGGATCCGGTAATGGATTCTCATGCACAGTTGGTAAGTGTACTGTTTCCATTTTCATCTGTTCGAAACAGTCATGAGGAGTTTCTGGGTCATAGTCATTTGTTATAACTAGGTCTTTAAATTCTTTTTCTAGGAAGTGGCGTGGCCATGCTTCCAGAAGGTCAGTTGTTGGGTATTTGACAATACCATTTTCCTGTAGCTGTTCTTCATCCATGGTGGCCCATAACTTTGCCATGGGCCCAAGATCATTCCATGACTTTGTCTTCAATTTGGTAACAGGAATATGTGGGATAGCAGTATCCCAATGGCGGTAAAGGTAGTTAAGTTGTTGAGGTAATTGGACCAAGACCATGCTATTGCCTTCAGAGTCACAATAGAAATCTTGAGCAGTGAGCTTAACATCAGTCCAATGGTAGAGCTCATCTTCATAGCAAGGCTCGGGAGTAATGTCTGGTTTGTACCACATGGTACAGAAGGCGTAATCTGGGCCTTCACAGAGAGGCTTTTCATCTTCATAAAATGTCAAATGTGGATGCATGACTTTCTTGATACATCCACAAAGCAGGTAAATGTAGGTTTCATCTGTGATAAATCCATAATAGATACCCCCCTCAGGGAGTGGAAGAAGAGTGGATGGGTTAAGAACTTGACATCTTTGGATGGAAATGTTGTCAGGTAGAAGAAGATGGCACTGCAGGCGTAGGTGTCTGGCTGGAGACACGTGCTTGAGCTGGACTTGGTTGATGATGGCAGAAATGTCATGAGGGGCCAAAACAACCAGGGGGTGGCCAAGGACCAGGTCTGAGGTTCTTTCTATGAGCTCTCTTGCAGCAAAAACAGCCCTGAGACAGGAAGGGGTCCCTCTGGCCACAATGTCCAGTTGACATGAGAAATATCCAATAGGCCTCTGGCGGCCTCTTAAGTCATTAGTTTGGGTGAGAACTCCTGTTGCGTGGCCTTGTCTTTCAGAGACAAATAATTTGAAAGGTTTGGAGTAATCAGGTAGGCCCAAGGCAGGAGCAGAAGCAATGGCACGCTTAAGAGATTTGAAATTGTCCAGAGCTTCGTTGGTCAGGCCGAATGGATCTGACTTGAGTGCATCGTAGAGAGGTTGCATAAGCAGAGAGGCCTCTGGGATCCATGCTCTGCAGTAGGAAATGAGGCCTAAGAAGGCATGAAGAGATTTTGAAGTCCTTGGGGGTTGAATGTCCAGAATTGTTCTGACTCGGTCCCGAGTGAGATGTCTGGTACCTTGAGATAGGCAATGTCCAAGGAAAATCACAGAAGGTTGACAGAATTGCAGCTTGAGAAGCGAAGCTTTACATCCTTGTTCTGCCAAATAGCAAAGCAGACTAATTGAACATTCTTCAGTAGTGGGTATATCATCTCCACAGAGCAACAAATCATCCACATACTGGAGTAAAACAACTTCTGGGTGTTCAGCTTGCCATGGGTCAAGAATAGTACACATGGCTTTGGCAAATTGACTTGGAGAATTTTGTGCCCCTTGGGGCATGACAGTCCATGTATATTGTTGCATTTCATGGGTGAAAGCGAACAGGTATTGACAGGATGGATCTAGTGGAACACTGAAAAAGGCATTAGCTAGATCAATGACTGTGAAATACTTTGCAGAAGGTGGGACGCCAGAGAGCAGAGTATGGGGGTTTGGTACAAGAGGGGTGTCCAGGACAGTGGCTTCATTGACTGCACGGAGATCCTGAACCATCCTGTACTTTACTGGCTCACCTTTTAGAGTCTTCTTCTTCACAGGAAATAATGGAGTATTACATTCTGATTTACACTCCACTAAAGCACCCTTTTCCAGGAGCGCTTTGATGTGAATAGAAATGGCTGCAGCCTGTGCTGGTTTTAGAGGATATTGTGGTTTCCTTGGTAACTTAGCTCCTGGGATAAGCTTAACCACCACAGGTGGGACATTTAGATGACCTATATCCTCTGGGCCTGAGGACCATAACTTAGCAGGCACCTGAGTTTTTAACTCATCTGGGAAATTGGACCTAGGTTCTGCTGCTTGCTCATTGGATATATCTAATTGCAGCATCAAAGGTATGGAGCACAGGGCTGAAGTGTCAGAAACAGATAGAGGTGTAGACATTTCTACCTGTCCATCTGGAGTGAAGGTTATAGACGCCTGCAGGCGTGAAAGGACATCAGCGCCTAACAGGTTAATTGGGCATGTGGAGGAAACTACAAAACGAGCAAGTAAGCTTGTGCCAACCCGCAGAGGGGTTGTTAGAGGACTGTGTCTCGGTTGGCCATCCACTCCAACACAGGAGACATCAATACTTGACAAGAAAGATGGGTCTGGCAGGTCTTGTTCTCTGAGAACACTTCGGGCTGCGCCTGTGTCAATAAGAAATGTGGTAGGTTGGCCTTCAATGGGTAAAGTCACTGTGGCAAGTGGCCCCCCTCCCTTATCCCCTGTAAACACTGCCATGACAGGGGTTAATGACACAGGTTTGCCAATTTCCTAATCATCATCTGGTTCCTCAACAATTGGAACCGTTTTCATGGTCTTAGGGGCCGGGGCAGGCTTGGGAAACTTTTTGGGCTCCCCTGTAGGAAACTTTTTGGGCTCCCCCGGTTCCCTTTTGGGTTCTGGACAGTCACTTCTGTAGTGTCCCTTAGCCCCACAATTAAAACATGTTACGTCCTCTAACTTGACACCCTTGGTGCCAGGGGTGATGGGGGTGGCACGGGCCACCATGAGAGGAGCTGAATTGGGTCTTCTGGGGGTTTGGGCAGATTCCAAACCTCTAGCAACTAGGAGTAACGTATCTAGGGGAACAACCTTGTATTCAGGGCGTGCAGCAATGATTCCCTTGCGTATGGAATCTTTAACACCTTGGACAAACGCACCTGATAGCATTTGTGAATGAATTTTGTCAGTGAGATCAAATCCCAAATCTGTAAACATTTGATATAATCTTGCATGAAACCTTTCCACTGATTCTCCTTTGTCTTGCACAACATCAGTAAGGCCAGCAGCTTGATCTGCAAGTTTATCCTTAGCCCAATCTCTCAATTGATTGCAAAAGGTTACTCCGGAGGGATAATCAACATCACTTGTAAGCAGATCTGTACTGAGGTGGCGGGCCATGCTGGGCCAATATGCATCCCCTGCTTTAATAGCACAAATGCTCAGTAGGTCACGCCAGGCGGCGGAATAAGTCTTTTGTATCTGAACTATCCCTCGGTAAAAAGGCATAGGCTGTTTCTCTGGGTCAGGGAGAGATTTCATTAAAGCACTAGCTTGTGTGGGGTTAAAAGCGACATATTTAGGAGGGGCCTGTTCTCCCCGACCCTGATGGCCGAAGGGATCTTCAATAGAACGGTGGGCTCTCGCAGCCTCCATTGAAACCTGGGACAGCCTGTCATCCTCTTCCTCATCTAGCTCTATTATCTGGGACCTTCTGCGTGAGGGGAGCACCTGAGGAGACAGGGCCGGGGGATAGGAGGGAGCTCCGGAGGCGGGAGTTGCCATTGGGTCATAACCTTGGGACCGGTAATCACCGGGAAGCACCGGCATCAGGGGTGCTGAATGGCTGGGGGCCGCCATATTGGAGGTGGGGAAGGAAGTTGCATTGGGGTTAAGGGAAGACGTGGCGGCCATGTTGGATGTGGGCACATCCGGGGCAGACTGAACCGGACTGGGCATGACCGGAACCTGGGGAGTGACTTGGGGAAAGGGGTATGGCCAGTGAGGATAGGGGTATGGGAAGGGGTATGGCCAGGCCATTTGGGTGGGAGTTGGGGCGGAACCTGGAGTGGGCAGTGAGGTTGGGGAGGGATTAGCAGAGGGGGTGGGAAACTGGGCTGTGGTCGGGGCGGGCGAGGGAGAGGGTGGGGAAGAGTCAGTAAAGGTGCCTGAAGGAGGAGGAGCCGGAGTGGGATCAGCAAGATTGACAGTGGCAGGAGAGGAGGGGTTAGTGAACTGGGCAGATGCAGATGGGAGGGTAGGATTATCTACGGAGACAAAGTGTGAGGAAGGAATGGCAGATGAGATGTTAGCATTAGACACAGAAGGTGGCTTGGGGATGGATGAGGATGATGGGAATGTGAAGGAGAAGGGGAAAAGTAGGATCCATCAGAATTTAGGACCGGGCAAACGGGAGAGGTGACGGGATGGGGATTGGGAGGATTGGGAGTGGGATACATAGTCAGCTGGCAATCTCCCATTGCTGACTGGACCTTTGGGATGGACATCCCCCGGGCGCCATTTTGGGGCGCTGGCTGAGGAAGAGCCCCAGCAACACAATTATTATGGTACACAAACAATTTCACACCCTTGTGAATTATTTCTTCCTCAACCCAACCTTCTTGCTGAATAGCCTTTGCTACTCTGTACCATGCTTCAGCTGTTTTTAATAAATCATAATTTGCAAGCTTGCCTTTCTTCTCCATCAACAATCTACGCCAACTTTCTGGTTGTAATCTACCACATGTCGGCACAGCAATTTTACAAACTTTTGCAATCTTTTCAACACCTTTAACCATCTCCTCACCCTCTCTGTCATCAACTAAATCACATGCTAACCAGCCCTTACTGGGCTTACCTAAATCCTGCCCCATGATCCCTTCTCCCCTACACCAGCGTCCCAGATATAGGGAAAGATAAGGAAAATTGAACCGGAACGTCTACAATGCTCGACTGCCACCTGAGAATCGTGGGTCTTTCTCAAGTGCGTCTTCCCAAAACGTAGACTAGTCACTGAATCCGCCTACCCGGGGTGGTAGACACGGATTGGAGCGAGGTGAGAAGTGTGTGACCAATCACTTCTCTATTAAGAGGAATGGGAGTGGATAGTACAATAGTACAGGAAGTGTAGAAAAGGTAAAGAGTAAGGGAAGAAAAATCCTTAGAGACAGATACAGGAGTTTAAATGACTCCACATTAAACAAACAAGACAACAGTACAGTTGAAATACAGTGCATGCATCACAGTTCAAATGAAATCAACAGTAATCCCTTTCCTTCTACATGTGCTTACTCCAAAGTCACCTTTCTCAACCTCGTAGTGTCCCCGCTCGGAGAATGACTTCCTCAAGTCTCACTACCAGCGGCCAAGGATAACAGCTAACACCGGTCCGAAATCCTTTCTAGCCTCCCTCGTTACAGCAGTCCACTTAAAGTGGCCACGCCACCCTCACTCCCGTAGTGCCCTTATAAAACCCACTCTATAAGTCTCACTACCACGTGATGCGGAAAACAAGCAATGCCTGCCTGAATCCCCCCAGGAAACTGAGTCCCCTGCCACAAGGCTAAGTCTCCTATCACAGTTAAAATAATCAGTGGACCTTCAACTCAACTAGAGCCGAAGGGTCCGGGTCAGGACGTCCCCAACTCAACTAGAGCTGGATGGTCCGGGTCAGGACGTCCCCAACTCAACTAGAGCTGGATGGTCCGAAAGCGCACAGTGAAGCTAGCTAGGCTATCAAAGTGACACAAAATTGGATCACAGGAAACTATGATTCTACACAGATCCCACAATTCCACAAACTTCTTTTTCCTTACAGCCACAGCCACGAGGCTCCTAAAAGAAGTAAACAGGCAAAGAAGACCCCCAGGAACACATCCACAGGTCAACCCCCCTTTTTCCCTACAGCCACAAACACGTGGCTCCTAAAAGGAGTAAAACAGGCAACAGGACTCCAGGCAAATCCCTCGGGTCCACCCCCCCCTTTATCCCAAAAAGGGGAAAACAGACAAACACAGGACCCTCAAGCAAACTACCACTGGTCCACCCCCCTTTATCCCAAAAAGGGGAAACAAATAAACATTCAGCCCGGGCAACCAAAATAGACACACCCAGGCAACAGATAGACTAAATGCAGGTAACAAATGGGTAATAAGACTCCGGGCAAGATATTACCTGTCTTTGATGTCCTCCCGGGAAGCAGTCACAGACACGTGGACGGGTCAATCAAAGGGGCCGGAACGTACCGGTGGCTCTGCAGAAGTCTCTACCGTGTAACTGGAGGTGATCAGTCTCCCTTTCCTTCCCCCTGGATTCCTCCGTCCACCCTTGTCTTCCTTAGGACGGCTCACCGGCCAGACATAGCCCGGGGTCCCTGTTCGGGCGCCAAAGTTGTTATGGTACTTTTTCAGTAAACCAAAATGTTTAAGTGTCTATCTGTTCCTGTCCAAATTAAAGAGAATTGAATTGCGTATATACGCTGAAGTAATTCAGTCTGACACACGGAGTTCAGGTTAAAATAACTTCGAGGAAATTTATTGGCAAGTGCAGAATCAGCGGGCGCGCAGGCCCTTTTAAGAGACATTTTCGTCATCATTGATTATCAAGATATCAGTGAATAAACATCATTAATTGGATTAATTGTTAAGTGTCTGGGTTAGTGTCCACCTATCAATATAATTAATTGGATCAAAAGCTAAGTGGTTAGTTCCGTGTCCACCCACCAAGAGGTGGTACTTTTTCGGACACGGGAGGGGGACAAGGGGTCTTGAGCGTCATTTTACTCGGTCGGTGATGTCAAATCTCGTGGTTAGGTGCAAGGTCTCTTATGAATAGAACATTTCATTACTACTGTGTTCTCATGGCCTTTAAATTATACTATGTTGCGAGTTAGGGGAAATTCAACAGTTCCTGGGTTAGTCATATCCTTATGGAGAATACTGTCCTTGTCTATTGTATTAGATGTGCTGAGAAATACTGTCATGTAATGTAGTTTTCATATGAAGAAGTCAGGTCATGAGGACAAAATGGAGGATTTGTCACAGTATCAGGTTAATACAGAGTTAGAGCAGCAATTCAATATAAATACAATAAGATTTTTTTAATAATTCTACATCAATACCACCCTTTGTAATCGGTTGGCCCATTCCATGTGGGAGTCCACAGCCTTCTTTTTGGACTCCCGGAAGCAGCGGCGGTATGCTTCTGGGGTTACAGCATACCTGGTGAGCAGTGCCTCTTTCACCCTTTGATACTGCGATCTCTTCTGCAGGAAGTGCTCGAAAAGCCTCATTTGCTTTTCCTGATAGTTTCCCAGCCAGGATAGTGACCCATTGCTCTGGTGGTACTTGGTGTAGTGAGCACTGCCTCTCAAAGTCAGCCAAATACACATCAATTTCTTCTTCACTTTCCACAAAGGTTTTAAAAGCAGTAAATGGAATTTTCTTTACCGCAGCAGTGGGTGGAGGGGTAGGAACTGCATGTGTAATGGGTTGTCTAGCCCTTACCAGTTCCGTTTCTTGTCTCCTCTTAGTTTCGATCTCCTCCTTTGCGTCCCGGAACAGCTGGTTTATTAGTTCCGTGGACGTTGCTGGATACAAGGCTAATCTCCGCTGTACAATAGCCGTAAGTACATCGTCCTCGCTGACCGGTGCAATAGGTTCAGTTACCTCCATGGACCTATCCATTTCGTCCAGCTCCAGCAGGTCAGCTATCAGCTCTCTCCGTGGTCTAGAAACATAGAAACATAGAATGTGACGGCAGATAAGAACCATTCGGCCCATCTAGTCTGCCCAGTTTTCTAAATACTTTCATTAGTCCCTGGCCTTATCTTATAGTTAGGATAGCCTTATGCCTATCCCACGCATGCTTAAACTCCTTTACTGTGTTAACCTCTACCACTTCAGCTGGAAGGCTATTCCATGCATCCACTACCCTCTCAGTAAAGTAATACTTCCTGATATTATTTTTAAACCTTTGTCCCTCTAATTTAAGACTATGTCCTCTTGTTGTGGTAGTTTTTCTTCTTTTAAATATAGTCTCCTCCTTTACTGTGTTGATTCCCTTTATGTATTTAAATGTTTCTATCATATCCCCCCTGTCTCGTCTTTCCTCCAAGCTATACATGTTAAGATCCTTTAACCTTTCCTGGTAAGTTTTATCCTGCAATCCATGAACCAGTTTAGTAGCCCTTCTTTGAACTCTCTCTAAGGTATCAATATCCTTCTGAAGATATGGTCTCCAGTACTGTGTACAGTACTCCAAGTGAGGTCTCACCAGTGTTCTGTACAATGGCATGAGCACTTCCCTCTTTCTACTGCTAATACCTCTCCCTATACAACCAAGCATTCTGCTAGCATTTCCTGCTGCTCTATTACATTGTCTGCCTACCTTTAAGTCATCAGAAATAATCACCCCTAAATCCCTTTCCTCAGATGTTGAGGTTAGGACTCCATCAAATATTTTGTACTCTACCCTTGGGTTTTTACGTCCAAGATGCATTATCTTGCACTTATCCACATTAAATGTCAGTTGCCACAACTCTGACCATTTTTCTAGTTTACCTAAATCATTTTCCATTTGGCTTATCCCTCCTGGAACATCAACCATGTTACATATCTTAGTATCATCCGCAAAAAGACACACCTTACCATCAAGACCTTCTGCAATATCACTAATAAAAATATTAAAGAGAATGGGTCCAAGTACAGATCCCTGAGGTACCCCACTGGTGACAAGCCCAAGCTTCGAATATACTCCATTGACTACAACCCTCTGTTGCCTGTCACTCAGCCACTGCCTTACCCATTCAACAATATTGGAATCCAAACTCAAAGATTGTAGTTTATTGATAAGCCTTCTATGTGCAACAGTGTCAAAAGCCTTACTGAAATCTAGGTAAGCAATGTCTACTGCACCACCCTGATCTATAATTTTAGTTACCCAATCAAAAAAATCAATAAGATTAGTTTGGCATGATCTCCCTGAAGTAAACCCGTGTTGTCTCTGGTCTTGAAATCCATGTGTTTTTAGATGTTCAACAATCCTATCCTTTAACATGGTTTCCATCACTTTCCCCACTACTGAAGTAAGGCTTACTGGCCTATAGTTGCCCGACTCCTCCCTATTACCTTTCTTGTGAATGGGCACAACATTCGCTAACTTCCAATCTTCTGGGACTACTCCTGTTATCAATGATTGGTTAAATAAATCTGTTAATGGTTTTGCTAGTACACCACTAAGCTCTTTTAATAGCTTTGGGTGTATTCCATCAGGTCCCATTGACTTATTTGTCTTTACTTTTGACAGTTGAAATAGAACCTCTTCCTCTGTAAACTCACGTGTAATAAATGACTCATTTATCCTTTTTCTTAACTGAGGTCCCTTTCCTTCATTTTCATCTGTAAATACCGAACAAAAATATTCATTGAGGCAGTCAGCTAGACCTTTATCCTCATCTACATACCTTCCTTCTTTTGTTTTTAATCTAACTAATCCTTGTTTTACTTTTCTTTTCTCATTTATGTATCTAAAAAAAGTTTTGTCCCCCTTTTTTACTGACTGTGCTATTTTCTCTTCTGTGTGGGATTTGGAAGCTCTTATAACTTGCTTAGCCTCTTTCTGCCTAATCTTATAGGTCATTCTGTCTTCCTCACTCTGGGTTTTTTTATAATTACTAAATGCTAACTTTTTGTTTTTTACTATTTTGGCCACATCTGCGGAGTACCACAGTGGTTTCTTGAATTTTTTGCTTTTACTGACAAGCCTAATGCAATTTTCTGTTGCCTTTAGTAGTGCAACTTTTAAATAATCCCATTTCTTTTGGACTCCATATAAATTGCTCCAGTCTGATAATGACTCCTTTACACATATTCTAATTTTAGAAAAGTCTGTTTTTCTAAAGTCTAAAACTTTTGTTTTTGTGTGGTGTGACTCAGTCACTGTTCTTATATTAAACCACTGTAACAGATCCTTCCAACTTAGTCTTTTGTTCGGTTCATGCCTCTGTTCGCCTGATTTCGTGCGAAGTCCGTATGTGAAATATAGGTGGCCGCCATTTCGGGACTTTACACGTGTTCGCGGCCATCTTGTGTACGAACAGCGGTGTTTGCCTGTAACCGCATGGAACTAAAAACGGATACGCAAACAGGCGAACACCGCTGAGTCCTCCAGACCTCCATAAGTTCGCACAGAAACTACCGAACACTCCACCATTCGGTAGTTACACTCAGTTATCTATGGGGATTTCAGCGAACCCCGCGATTCGGATGGATGACAAGATTTTCATACCGTTTTACCGTGCGAACAGAGACCGACCGCAAGGCCAAAACTCATGGAACTATTTTCGGCTAGTTGGTCTGTGCGGTCGGTCCAAACTTTGAAACTCTGTAACTCCCGAACCGTTCATCCAATCGGGCTGATTTTTGGACAGAGTGTTCCCCTAACGAAGATCTCTCAAGCGGTGCCGGATTTAAAGGTGTACCCCCTGTTTTTGGGGTACATCCAGAACTGGGGTAAAATATTGTATGTTCTAATTGTGTTATGTGGTTATCTGAGGGGAGGAGACGTGGGGGTGTTACCCTGTGCATAATTGGTTGTTTTTATCCTCCCCCTGGGAGTGTCCTGTGTGTACCCTTTTCTAATAAAAAGCAGGCTGGGTGTCCCAGTCCTCAGTTCATCTTGACCCTTCATAACGTAGCCTCGTCTCGTTCTTGAAAGGGGATTGTTTGGGAAGGTTATTCTGTTCCTGTTGCAGCTGAACCTGATTCTCGCTCTGGATATCGTGGATGGGATTACATCAGCCTACTTCTCCACAGCAGCTTGCAGGGAAAAAGGACGTCTCCAACGGCAGAAACCCTCTCTCTATCTGGGTAGCCGTTACATTGGTGGCAAGCGGTGGGATGGTCCTTTTATCCAAGGAGCAAGTGCTGAATGGAGTCTCAGTATGCCAAGCTGAAAAGACCCACACTAAAGGATTTATTGGAGAATCGTGGTAGGAGTGCCAGCAACAGACCACGGAGGGAGCTGATAGCTGACCTGCTGGAGCTGGACGAGATGGATAGGTCCATGGAGGTAACGGAACCCATGGCACCCATCAGTGAGGACGATGTGATTACGGCAATTGTACAGCGGAGATTAGCGTTGTATCCAGTCACGTCTACAGAGCTAATAACCCAACTGCTCCGGGAAACAAGGGAAGAGATCCAAACCAAAAGGGATCAAGAAATGGAACTGGTAAGAGCCAGACAGCTCACTACACAGACAGTTCCTACCCCGCTACCCACTACTACAGTAAAGAAAATTCCCTTCAATGCATTTAAAACCTTTGTGGAAAATGAAGAGGAAATTGATGGGTATTTGGCGGACTTTGAAAGACAGTGCTCGCTACATCAAATACCGCCAGGGCAATGGGTCACTATCCTGGCGGGAAAACTATCAGGAAAAGCTAGTGAGGCTTTTCGAGCGCTCACTACAGAGGAGATCACGCAGTACCAAACAGTAAAAGAGGCACTGCTCACCAGGTATGCGGTAACCCCAGAAGCCTACCGTCGCCGCTTCCGGGAGTCCAAAAAGAAAGCTGTGGACTCCCACATGGAATGGGCCAACCGACTACAAAGAGTGGCATCACATTGGGTCCAAGGGTGTAAGGCCAACACCGGAGAGGAGATATTGCAATTGTTCTTAATGGAACATTTCTTCCAAAATTTGGCTGCGGACCTACAAGACTGGGTACGAGACCGGCGCCCCGCTAATTTAAATGAGGCGGCTCGGCTGGCCGATGAATACGCCGAGACAAGGAGAGTAAGCCAGGGTACTCCACGACCAGCTCATAAGATAGAGCCACGTACCCCAGCCGCTGTCTCACGCCCAGAGTTTCGAGCTCCAGTCCCACCAGGACCACCCCGTCCTCAGGGACCTACCAACTACCCCCGAGATTTGTCGAAAGTGACGTGCCATCACTGCGGCAACCTCGGACATATTGCTCGATATTGTCCCCTAAGATCCAATAGCAACAATTGGAGACGCACAACTCCCAACACAGAGGCCCCTGCATCACGACCCTCTGCGGCTCACTGTGTGGAAGCTGAAATGGGCCCTGAGGAATGCCTGGGGATTTTGTATGAAGCAGATCCCATACAAGCTGCTTCGCCAGATAACCGACAGCATCATCGGCAGGAAGTTCGGGTGAATGGACAAACAGCACAAGGCCTAAGAGACACCGGGGCTACCATCACGTTGATCCAAAAACACCTAGTAAAGCCAGAGAATGTGTCTACCCGCACTGTTGCTGTTCGGGTCGCAGGGGGCGCTGTTTTTCGCTTGCCCACTGCCCGAGTACACTTAGACTGGGGAGTCGGATCGGGAAAAACCACAGTTGGCATTATGGACAACTTGCCTGCCGAGGTCGTCTTGGGAAATGACATTGGCCCCTTGACCTCAGCATATTTGCCCACACCTGCTGCCGCTTGTCCCGTAACCACCCGCTCACAGGCCCGTGTCACAGATGACCCTAATACAGGCCGGGAGACCCAGGTAAGCCAAGCACCCACATGTAACCCCACTACAACAAGCAGGCCCATAGCTTGGGACACCCCAGAGGAGTTTGGGAGGGAAACTAGAGAGGACCCCACCCTCCAAAAGTATCGAGAATTAGCAGACAGTAGGGAGGGCAAACAGGAACGTTTTCTATGGGATGGGGACAGGTTGTACAGACTGACGGAAGGGAAAAAGAGAGGCTGTCCCCCTTCGCAGAAGCGCCAACTAGTGGTACCCAGAAAGTACCGGTTGGAGCTTCTCCGAATCGGCCACGACATTCCGTTGGCAGGGCATCTAGGGGGTAACCGTACCACCTTCCGGATCACCCAGACCTTCTTTTGGCCGGGGATCTCAAAGGATGTACGACGTTACTGCAGCACTTGTGACGTATGCCAACGGGTAGGGAAGAGAGGAGATCACCCTAAAGCTCGACTGTTACCTATGCCTGTGATCGAGGAACCATTTAGCAGGGTGGCAGTCGACCTAGTGGGACCCCTACCTAACCCCAGTCCCTCTGGTAAGAAATACATCCTTACCGTAGTGGACTATGCTACTCGCTACCCGGAAGCTGTCGCTCTGACGAATATCCAGGCTGACACTGTCGCCAGTGCTCTAGTCGGGATATTCACCCGAGTGGGATTTCCTCAGGAAATCTTGTCCGATAGAGGGACCCAGTTTACCGCAGACCTAACCCAGCAGCTATGGAAGGTTTGTAGTATCAAACCCCTACTTAGTTCCCCGTACCACCCTCAGACTAACGGTCTCTGTGAACGTTTTAACGGTACCCTAAAGCAATTGCTACGGACCTTTACAGCGGAATACAAAGATTGGGAACGATTCTTGCCGCACCTCCTGTTCGCTTATCGGGAGGTGCCACAGGAATCCACAGGGTTCTCTCCCTTTGAACTGCTCTATGGCCGGAGAGTACGAGGCCCTCTCGACCTCATCCGAGAGCACTGGGAGGGAGAGACAGAACATGAGGGTGTCCCCATCGTGCCATATGTGCTAGAAATGCGGGACCGTATGGAACAGTTAGCCCGGATGGCACGGGACCATCTCCATGCGGCCCAGGGACGGCAGAAACGTTGGTACGATCAGGGCGCCCGCCAGCGAACGTTCCAAGTAGGCCAGAAGGTGCTGGTGCTTAGACCTGTCAAAGGGAATAAGCTCCAGACCTCCTGGCAGGGCCCTTACAAAGTGGTAGCACAGGTATGTGACACCACCTATGTAATTGCCAGCAGCAAAGATGAAAGGATTCAGAAGTCCTTTCACGTAAATTTATTAAAAGAATATCAAGAAAGGCCCGAGGATATAGCAGCCATATGTATACCAGCCACTGAAGACCCTGACAGCTTACCCATACCCGACCTTTTAGCTAACTCGGAACCTAAGACCCTGCTCAATACCATACAGCTAGGGGAGCGGTTAACCCCCGCTGAAAAGGGACAGATCCGACAACTGCTGACTGAAAAGAGGTTGACGTTTTCCCAAGAGCCCGGATACACCCCCTTAGCAACTCACTATGTGGAGACCCCAGGTCAAACTCCTCTCCGGCAAACTCCCTATAGGATCCCTGAGGCAGTAAAAGATGAGATGAGGAAGGAAATCCAGGAGATGCTAAGACTAGGAGTGATAGAGCCATCTGACAGCCCGTGGGCCTCACCGGTGGTCCTAGTCCCCAAAAAGGATGGGACTACCCGGTTCTGTGTCGATTATCGACGTCTCAATGACAAAACCCTGACAGACGCATATCCCATGCCCCGAGTAGACGAGCTATTAGATCGTATTGCCAGGGGACGTTATCTGACCACCATCGATTTGTGTAAAGGGTATTGGCAGATTCCCCTGGCCAAGGAGGCTATCCCTAAGTCGGCCTTTGTCACCCCATTTGGCTTGTACCAATTTAAGGTCATGCCATTTGGGATGAAAAACGCCCCGGCTACATTTCAGCGCTTAGTGGACCGCCTCCTTGATGGCTTCCAGGATTTCGCCTGCGCGTACCTGGATGACATTGCGATTTATAGCGAAACCTGGGGAGAGCACTTAAAGCATGTAGAGGCCGTACTGGATCAGATTCGGGCCGCAGGCTTGACTCTGAAACCAGAAAAGTGTAACTTCGGCATGGCAGAAGTCCAGTACCTGGGACATCGAGTGGGATGTGGGAAGCAGCGCCCAGAACCCGCTAAAATTGAAGCTGTAGCTAACTGGCCCACACCCCACACCAAAACTCAAGTATTAGCATTTTTGGGGACCGCAGGATATTATAGGAGGTTTGTCCCTGACTATAGTACCATCGCAAAACCATTAACAGACCTAACCAAAAAGAACTTGCCTAGGATAGTCCTGTGGTCTCCCGCCTGTGAAACAGCCTTTCAGGCCCTAAAGAATGCTCTGATTCATGCACCTGTCCTGTCTGCCCCCGTCCCTAACAAAAGATTTGTCGTTCATACAGATGCATCCATGTATGGACTGGGGGCAGTTCTAAGCCAGGTCGGAGAAGATGGAGGCGAGCACCCTGTCGCGTATCTCAGTAGGAAACTGTTACCTAGAGAAGTGAGCTACGCGGCAGTGGAAAAGGAATGCTTAGCCCTGGTCTGGGCATTAAAGAAACTCACCCCATATTTGTACGGACAGGAATTTACACTAATCACCGACCATAACCCCCTGGTGTGGTTAAACAGAGTAGCTGGAGATAATGGACGCTTGTTGAGATGGAGCCTAGCACTGCAACCCTACAATTTCTCCATTCAATACCGCCCGGGCAGGTTTAACGGGAATGCCGATGGTCTGTCCAGACAAACAGAACTATTACCCTAACAAGGGACCGGACAGCCCCAAGTTGACCCGAAAAGGATCAATCCGGGTCTGCCGGAGTGTTCCACAAAAGGGGAGCAGTGTAACAGATCCTTCCAACTTAGTCTTTTGTTCGGTTCATGCCTCTGTTCGCCTGATTTCGTGCGAAGTCCGTATGTGAAATATAGGTGGCCGCCATTTCGGGACTTTACACGTGTTCGCGGCCATCTTGTGTACGAACAGCGGTGTTTGCCTGTAACCGCATGGAACTAAAAACGGATACGCAAACAGGCGAACACCGCTGAGTCCTCCAGACCTCCATAAGTTCGCACAGAAACTACCGAACACTCCACCATTCGGTAGTTACACTCAGTTATCTATGGGGATTTCAGCGAACCCCGCGATTCGGATGGATGACAAGATTTTCATACCGTTTTACCGTGCGAACAGAGACCGACCGCAAGGCCAAAACTCATGGAACTATTTTCGGCTA
Source organism: Pelobates fuscus (assembly GCF_036172605.1). Classification (NCBI taxonomy): domain Eukaryota; kingdom Metazoa; phylum Chordata; class Amphibia; order Anura; family Pelobatidae; genus Pelobates; species Pelobates fuscus. Next base: position 1,190,113 of record NC_086324.1, on the reverse strand, counting down.
GTTGGTCTGTGCGGTCGGTCCAAACTTTGAAACTCTGTAACTCCCGAACCGTTCATCCAATCAGGCTGATTTTTGGACAGAGTGTTCCCCTAACGAAGATCTCTCAAGCGGTGCCGGATTTAAAGGTGTACCCCCTGTTTTTGGGGTACATCCAGAACTGGGGTAAAATATTGTATGTTCTAATTGTGTTATGTGGTTATCTGAGGGGAGGAGACGTGGGGGTGTTACCCTGTGCATAATTGGTTGTTTTTATCCTCCCCCTGGGAGTGTCCTGTGTGTACCCTTTTCTAATAAAAAGCAGGCTGGGTGTCCCAGTCCTCAGTTCATCTTGACCCTTCATAACGTAGCCTCGTCTCGTTCTTGAAAGGGGATTGTTTGGGAAGGTTATTCTGTTCCTGTTGCAGCTGAACCTGATTCTCGCTCTGGATATCGTGGATGGGATTACATCAGCCTACTTCTCCACAGCAGCTTGCAGGGAAAAAGGACGTCTCCAACGGCAGAAACCCTCTCTCTATCTGGGTAGCCGTTACAACCACACTGACTGATGATCACTGGATCCTAAACTTTCACCTACAGTAATATCTGATACCAAATCTCCATTTGTTAACACTAAATCTAGTATGGCCTCTTTACGAGTTGGCTCCTCAACGACTTGTTTTAGAGACAATCCCAGTAGGGAGTTTAGAATATGTGTGCTCCTGGCACAAGTAGCTATTTTTGTTTTCCAATTCACATCAGGAAGATTAAAGTCACCCATGATGATAACTTCCCCCTTCATTGTCATTTTAGCTATTTCTTCAACTAGTAGATTATCTAACTCTTCAATTTGTCCTGGGGGCCTATAAATCACACCTACACGAGTTACTGTGTGATTACCAAATTCTAACGTAACCCAAACGGACTCTATGTTCGCCTCACTAACCTTTATTAGGCTAGATTTTATGCTATCCTTTACATACAGGGCCACCCCACCCCCTTTCTTGCCTTCCCTGTCTTTTCTATATAAAGAGTACCCTGGTATTGCTATGTCCCAGTCATTTTTCTCATTATACCATGTCTCAGTAACAGCGACTAAATCTACATTATCAGTTGCCATTATTGCCACAAGTTCATGGATCTTATTCCCTAAACTGCGAGCATTTGTAGACATGACTCTAAGCTTATCATTTTTTAACACACTTGCTACAGGCACCTTCTGTCCTTGTTTTGGGGGACAATTGGATTGATGTTTTATCACCCTTTTGCCCCCCCCTCCTAGTTTAAAAACATCCTAGCAAAACCTCTGAACTGCTCACTGAGAACATTTGTTCCCTTTTGAGAAAGATGCAAACCATCTTTTTTGTACAGTTTATTTCCATTCCAAACAGAGCTACCATGAGCAATAAAGCCAAATCCTTGCTCCCGACACCATTCACCAAGCCACAAGTTAAAGTCCCTAATACGCATCCGCCTGTCGTTCTGAGTGTTATGCACAGGCAGAACTTCAGAGAATGACAGTGTGGAAGCAACCTGCCGTATATCATTGGCAAAAACACTAAAAACTTCCTTAACCTCTGAAACCTCATTGCAAGCCAAGTCATTTGTCCCTAAATGGACAAGTACATCCAATTCCCCTTCCTGCTTTGCTCGCTTAACAATATTACAGATACGTCTCCTGTCTCTGTGAGCAGTAGCTCCGGGAAGACACCTCACAAGACCACCATTGTCCATCTCCACACCTCTTATGATGGAATCCCCCAACAACTGCTTTCTATTAGGCCTCACCATAGTCTTCAAGCCTCTCTGCACAACACCACTAGCCTCAGTGCCTCTCTGCACAACACCACTAGCCTCAGTGCCTCTCTGCACAACACCACTAGCCTCAGTGCCTCTCTGCACAACACCACTAGCCTCAGTGCCTCTCTGCACAACACCACTAGCCTCAGTGCCTCTCTGCACAACACCACTAGCCTCAGTGCCTCTCTGCACAACACCACTAGCCTCAGTGCCTCTCTGCACAACACCACTAGCCTCAGTGCCTCTCTGCACAACACCACTAGCCTCAGTGCCTCTCTGCACAACACCACTAGCCTCAGTGCCTCTCTGCACAACACCACTAGCCTCAGTGCCTCTCTGCACAACACCACTAGCCTCAGTGCCTATCTCCAGGACACCACTACACTCTGAAAGTGCAGAAAATGAATTATGTAGAACAACAGACTGTGCAATATGCCTTTTATCCACAACTCCAAGTCTACCAGATCCTACAGTAATCCATCTGCCATTCCTAGTATGTCTCTGCGGCAATGGCTTTGCAGCAGTTCCAGCCTGAATCTGTTACTGGCACTCCTACCACGACTCCAATAAATCCTTTTGTGTGGGTCTTTTCAGCCTGGCATACTGAGACTCCATTCAGCACTTGCTCTTTGGATAAAAGGACCATCCCGCCGCTGCCACCAATGTAACGGCTACCCAGGTAGAGAGAGAGGGTATCTGCTGTTGGAGACGTCCTTTTCCCTGCAAGCTGCTGTGTAGAAGTCAGGCTGGTATAATCCCATCCACGATATCCAGAGAGAGAGTCAGGTTCAGCTGTAAAAAGAAGCAGGATAATATTCCCAAATAATCCCCTTTCAAGAACGAGACGAGGCTACGTTTTGAAGGGTCCAGAAGAACTGAGGACTGGGATGCCCAGCCTGCTTTTTATTGTAGTTACATACAAAAAGAACACACCCAGGGGGAGGGATAAAATCACCAATCACACATATGGTACAACCCACACATCCCCTCCCCTCAAATAAACAGTTAACAATTATACTGTACACACTTTTAGCCAAGTTCTGGATGTACCCCCAAAACAGGGGGTACACCTTTAAAGCTCTTGTTCAGGGGAGCAACATATCCGAAAATCAGCCCATTCGGATGAATGGTTCGGGAGCTATGGGGTTCCAAAGTTTTGAACAGTCTCCGTTCGTGTATCAAAACCCCACAAAATCCTTGCCATCCACATTTATCCTGCCGTTCGCCGGAATCCCCATATCAAGTTAAGTGTAACTACCGAACGGCTGGTTGTTCGGTAGTTCCAGCACGAAGTTCTGGGCGCATGGAGGTTTCAGCGGTGTTCGCCTGTTTGCGCATCCGTTTAGTTCCACGCGTTGACGGGCAAACACCGCTGTTCGTGCGCAAGATGGCCGCGAACACGTGCAAAGTCCCGAAATGGCGGCCACCTATTCAGAGCACAAAGGATTCGTGTAGAATCATACGAACGGCTGTATTCCCTGGTAATGGCATTTCTTATACAATATCCATGCGAATAACTCCAGCTATTTTAACAGTCCAGGCATGCAGTATAGTCTTGTTACACTACAATTACACACAGCCTCATTAGGCCCACGCAAGTCTTTCCAACACTCACAAGAACCTATCACTACGCATTTAACAAATCCAGGCCTATTCTGTCTGTCACTATTTGAACTATTTTAGTATTCTCCTCACCTTTACTTTAAGGTACTAGCTAGTTGTGGTATTTTGCTCCCTGCAGTACGCTATGTGATTTGATTAGATGTGATGGGTGGTTATTTCTCAGGGTGTTCTCTCTCATACAGAGTTGAGGTCCTTCTGGTGGAAGGACGTGCAGTGGGAACTCATTCCATACAATCCGGCGTCAGCTTTACTCTGTTAATTTCCAGTTACTCCATATGTCTGCACTGTTATGTTTTATACTTTGTCTTTCTGTCACAATGCCTACTTGCTCCAAACTTGTGGCTGGTTATCAAACATTGTGTCCCTATAAGGAAATTAGCAGCAGCATTGTTCACCTACATTGATAAAGAGGGCTGAAAAGGCCATAATGTCAAATTCGTTCTGGTGGATTTTTAACAAAAAGAAAATATAGAGTTTGGATCGCACCAAAGCAAGAGCACAACATGGGATAATTGTTCTACTTGCCCATCGACCCAGCATGACTAACTGCTACCAAAGAAAGGACTCAGAACAGACCATTACAGGACAGTATCATAATTATTTATGTAGGTGGTACCAGTGGGTTGATCCAGGTATCTATCTGATTATTATTTTCAATTTAAGAAGGATTTCTCCTCATTTGTGAAACAATTGAAAATGACTTCAAACTATTTGTTTTTGTATATAGTACTATGTTCCAATACTACTTTAATATGTTCCAGCACTATGTTACTAAGTTACTATCTTCCAGTACGATATTACTAGGTTACTATGTTCCAGTACAATGTTACTATGTCACTGTTTTTCCCGGTATTCTGTTACTATGTTCCAGTACTATATTACTAGGTTACTATGTTCCAGTACTATGTTTCTAAGTTACTATTTTTCAGTACTATGTTACTATCTATGTTCCAGTACAATGTTACTACGTCTAGGTTTTTCCGGTATTCTGTTACTATGTTCCAGTACTATACCATTAAGTTCCAGGACTATGTTACATAGTTACATAGTTAGATAGCTGAAAAGAGACTTGCGTCCATCAAGTTCAGCCTTCCTCACACCTGTTTTTTGCTGTTGATCCAAAAGGCAAAAAAAAAAAAACCCAGTTTGAAGCACAATTTTGCAACAAGCTAGGACAAAAAAATCCTTCTTGACCCCAGAATGGCAGTCAGATTTATCCTTGAATCAAGCAGTTATTACCCTACATTGAAAGATTATATCCTTGAATTGTGGCAAAACCAACCTCGCCACTGGGCCCTGGAGAAGCCTGTTTGCTAGCCTCCTACCTGCTGACTATGGCCCCTGGGTTATTTGGGGCATATTGTACTTTATATTGCTGCTACTGGCCCTTTAAAATCAGCGATGGACATATTGGGACTTTTGGGACTACTGTCCCTTTAAGACTGTGGAGCATATTCCAGTATACTGCCTTTAATATTACATATGTATTTATGTGTTGAGTTTAACCTGGGATATGTATGCAGCATTCATCTGATTGTTCGGTAGAATCACTCCATTCATTATATTGAGTGAAACTACCGAACAACCAGACCACCCAGGAATAAGTGTGCCTCCAATTACAGTTTGCAACAATGTTGCAAACAGGTAATTGGCAATCCATGTAATGTATTCTTTGTCCTCTGGGTGGCCGCCATTCGGGAAACAAACACGTGGCGGCGGCCATCTTTAACTACCGAACAGCGGTGTTTTGCTGTCGAGTGTCTGGAACTAAAATCGGACACTTGACTAGGCAAACACCGCTGAGACCTCCATACTTCCAGAAATTCGTATAGAAACTACCGAATGACCCGCCGTTCGGTAGAAAGAACCCCACAAACAAGGGAATTCATTCAAACCCTCTCCAGGCTCTATAACACAGGCAATTCGTCTGTTTTCATTCCCTTGTTTGTGACCGACCGCAGGGCCAAAATGCATGGAACTGTTTTCGGATACTTTACCCATGCGGTCGGTCAAATCTTTGGAACCCCATATCTCCCGAACTGTTCATCCGAATGACTTGAATTTTGGATATGTTTCCCCCCTGAATAAGGGCTATCCAGCAATACTGGATTTAAAGGTGTACCCCCTGTTTTTGGGGTACATCCAGAACTTGGCTGGAAAAGTGTACCGGATAATTGGGTATCTGAGGGGAGTGGATGTGTGGGCTGAACCATGTATGTGATTGGCTATTTTATGCCTCCCCCTGGGTGTGGCCTGTATGTGGATTATTGTAATAAAAGCCAGGCTGGATGAGCCAGTCCAGAGTTCCTGTTTTACCCTCAAAGTGATGTGTCGTCTCATTATTGGGGGAAGGATTTATTGTATGCTGTTCCAGTTGACTGCTAGGAGTACAAGCCTATTCGTATGGTTCCTATTCAATGGTCTACAGCATTCATACGCTTGGGAGAATTTAAAGGTTTCTCGGATTCGGTGATTATGGTGTCTGCCAGAGTGCTTGGAGTCCTCAGGAAGCACTAGGAGCATCCATTAACGGAGGTACCAAGTCGGGGTGCCAGGTGATCCGTTACATGAATATTCTGTCTTTGCAAGTATGCATCTAGTAGCTGTTTGAACATCTGTATGGACTCTGATAAAACCACTTCTTCAGGCAGAGAATTCCACATCCTGATTGTTCTTACAGTAAAAAAACCTTTCCTTTGCCTTAGACGAAATCTTCTTTCTTCCAGTCTAAACGCATGGCCTCGTGTCCTATGTAAAGTCCGGTTTGTGAATAGATTTCCACACAATGGTTTGTATTGGCCCCGAATATATTTGTATAATGTTATCATATCCCCTCTCAGGCGACGTTTTTCTAAACTAAATAGGTTTAAATTTGTTAACCTTTCTTCATAGCTGATATGTTCCATTCCTTTTATTAATTTTGTAGCCCGCCTCTGCACTTTTTCTAGTGCCATGATGTCCTTCTTTAGAACAGGTGACCAAAATTGCACAGCATATTCAATATGTGGTCTTACCAGTGATTTATAGAGAGGCAAAATGATATTCTCGTCCCGAGAATGAATGCCCTTTTTCATGCATGACAATACCTTACTGGCCTTGGCCACTGCTGATTGACATTGCACATTGTTGCATAGTTTGTTGTCTATAACAATTCCCAAGTCCTTTTCGTGTGTTATCCCTAATTCACTTCCATTAAGGGTATACGTTTGTGGCGAAACCAACCTCGCCACTGGGCCCTGGAGAAGCCTGTTTGCTAGCCTCCTACCTACTGACTATGGCCCCTGGGTTATTTGGGGCATATTGTACTGTATATTGCTGCTACTGGCCCTTTTAACAGCATCTATGGACATATTGGGACTTTTGGGACTACTGTCCCTTTAAGACTGTGCTACATATTCTAGTGTACTGCCTGTAATATTATATGTGTATTTGTGTGTTAAGTTTAACCTGGGATATGTATGCAGCATTCATCTGATTGTTCGGTAGAATCACTCCATTCATTATATTGAGTGAAACTACCGAACAACCAGACCACCCAGGAATAAGTGTGCCTCCAATTACAGTTTGCAACAATGTTGCAAACGGGTAATTGGCAATCATGTAATGTATTCTTTGTCCTCTGGGTGGCCGCCATTCGGGAAACAAACACGTGGCGGCGGCCATCTTAAACTACCGAACAGCGGTGTTTTGCCGTCGAGTGTCTGGAACTAAAATCGGACACTTGACTAGGCAAACACCGCTGAGACCTCCATACTTCCAGAAATTCGTATAGAAACTACCGAATGACCCGCCGTTCGGTAGAAAGAACCCCACAAACAAGGGAATTCATTCAAACCCTCTCCAGGCTCTATAACACAGGAAATTCGCCTGTTTTCATTCCCTTGTTTGTGACCGACCGCAGGGCCAAAATGCATGGAACTGTTTTCGGATACTTTACCCATGCGGTCGGTCAAATCTTTGGAACCCCATATCTCCCGAACCGTTCATCCGAATTACTTGAATTTTGAATATGTTGTCCCCCTGAATAAGGGCTATCCAGCGATGCTGGATTTAAAGGTGTACCCCGGGTTTTGGGGTACATCCAGAACTTGGCTGAAAAAGTGTACCGGATAATTGAGTTTAATGTTATCTGAGGGGAGGGGATGTGTGGGCTGAACCATGTATGTGATTGGTTATTTTATGCCTCCCCCTGGGTGTGGCCTGTATGTGGATTAGTGTAATAAAAGCCAGGCTGGATGAGCCAGTCCAGAGTTCCTGTTTTACCCTCAAAGTGAAGTGTCGTCTCATTATTGGGGGAAGGATTTATTGTATGCTGTTCCAGTTGACTGCTAGGATTGAAAACCTATTCGTATGGTTCCTATTCAACTGTCTATAGCATTCAGAGGCTTGAGAGGATTCATATGCTTCTCTGATTCGGTGATTGTGGTGTCTGCCAGAGTGCTTGGAGCCCTCAGGAAGCGCTAGGAGCATCCTTTAACGGAGGTACCAAGTCGGGGTGCCAGGTGATCCGTTACAACGTTGCTTGTGTATTCTTTACGCCGAAGTGCATAACTTTGCATTTTTCAACATTAAATTTCATCTGCCATTTGAGTGCCCAGTCCTCCAGTCTATCTAAATCCTTCTGCAGCAAAGTAATATCTTGCTCACATTGTATTATTTTACAAAGTTTTGTGTCATCTGCAAAAAATGTTCCAGTACATTGTTACTATGTCACTGTTTCCGGTACTCTGTTACTAGGTTTCTATGTTTCAGTGCTATGTTATTTTGTTCTAGTACTGTGTTACTATGTTCTGGTACTATGTTATTAGCTTACAATTTTCCAATACTCTGTTACCATGTTCCAGTACTATATTACTATGTTACTAGGTTACAATGTTCCAGTACTATGTTACTAGGTTACTATCTTCCAGTTCTATGTTACAATGTTATCAGGTTTCTATATTCCAGTACCATGTTTGTTTGTTCTAGAACTGTGTTTCTATGTTCTGGTACTATGTAGCTAGGTCGGGTACTATGTTATTAGCTTAACATTTCCCAATACTATGTTACTATGACACTGTGTTTTAGTACTTTTTTACTATGTCCCAGTACATTGTTACTATGTTATTAGGTTACTATTTTGCAGCACTATGTTAATTTGTCACTATGTTTCAGTACACTGTTACTATTTTACCCTACTATATCACTATGTTCTAGTACTATGTCCCTATGTTGTTGTTGTTATTTATGAAGCGCAAACAAATTCCACAGCACTGTACAATGGGTGGACTAACAGACACGTATTTGTAACCAGCCAAGTTTGATGGACAGGAACAGAGGGATTGAGGGCTCTGCACAATGAGCTTTCATGCTAGAGGGAGTGGGGTATAGTGACACAGTATCAGAGGGATTGAGGGCCCTGGTCAGTGAGTTTACATGTTAGAGGGAGTGGGGTATAGTGACACAGTAACAGAGGGATTGAGGACCTGCTCAGTGAGTTACATGTTAGAGGGAGTGGGGTATAGTGACACAGTAACAGAGGGATTGAGGACCTGCTCAGTGAGTTACATGTTAGAGGGAGTGGGGTATAGTGACACATAAGGTAAGAGTAGGGTCTAAAGGTAGGTTGCTAGGATAGTATTCACTGAGGGCCTAGTGTTCTGTTTTGATGACAGTTGCAGGAGAGGACAGTCGCTGCCGCATTCATAATAGACTGTAACGGGGCAAGTTGGGAACACGTAAGACCACTGAGAAGCAGATTACAGTAGTGAAGACGAGAGAGGACAGAAGCATGGACAAGCACCTTAACTGTATCAGGCATTAAATAGGGCGGATGTGCGCTATGTTTTTGAGATTAAAGCGGCAGGATTTTGCAATTGATTGGACATAAAGAGTGAAAGAGAAGTTAGAGTCAAAGAGAACACCTAGACAGCGAGCCTGCGAGGTAGAGCTGATGGTAGCACCATTGACTTGGAGGGAAACAGACAAGGAAATAGCAACACTTGATGGAGGGAAGACCAGAAGTTCTGTTTTGAACAGGTTAAATCTTAAGGAAATGAGCAGCCATCCAGTTGGAAATAGCAGAGAGGCAGTCACACAAGTCAAGAGGGATGGTGAGAGATCAGGGGAGGACAGGTACATTTGCTGTAGGTCAAGACAGTAGAGGTTTCTGCGTGACTGATGTGGTGAAGGTGGTGTAATTTGCATACGGAGTAAGCCAATGTCAAAGGTCAGCAGGTGGTGGTCAGATATAGGAAATTTAACATTGGAGATATTAGAGGTGGAACAGAGATTGGTAAAGACAAGGTCAAGAGTGTTTCCTCCTGTATGAGTTGCTGAATTAAACCAACAGAGGAGGTTACTGAGAGCAGACGAGAGGCATCAGGGGTTGTTGTTTGGGATATTAAAGTCCCCAAGAATGAGGGAAGGAGTGCTAGAAGAGAAGAAATTGGGTAGCCAGAAAGAAAATTGTTCAATGAATAGCCTAGGATGACGGGGGGGGGGGGGGGGGGGGGGGGGAGAAATACACCCGCTCCTTTACAGTTGTTTGGTCTGGGAGTGTGGGAGAATTGTAGCCCTCCATAACATAAGGAAGCCGGAGTAGCAGTATCAGAGGGGGACAGCCAAGAAATAAGTGCAGGGCATGAGTTGAATGAAGAGGGGAGTGCAGCATAGAGTGGTTAATGTGGAGGTTAAAGGGACACTCCAGGCACCCAGACTTCTGCCCATTGGAGTGGTCTGGGTGCCAAGTCCCACTACCCTTAACCCTGCAACTGTAATTTTTTCATATTGCATGCTCAATAGGTCTTCCCAGTCGGATGTCGGCGGATCAGGAGCGTGGGCGGACCCTGACCCAGCGCCAAGGGACATCGGCGCTGGATACAGGTAAGTCACTGTAGGGGTTTTAACCCCTTCAGCAACTTGGGATGGGGGTAGGAGGGAGAGGGGACCTGCAGTGCCAGGAAAATGGTTTGTTTTCCTGGCACTGGAGAGTCCCTTTAAGGGCAGTGGGTGTAAGGAGAGATATTGATACTGAGGGAGAAAAGGGAAAATATAAGGACAAGATACAGGGTTACTCAGATGGGTATGTACTTCTATGAAAACCTGGAGGTGGGGGAGTTCCAGGACTATGTTACTATGTTCCAGTGTCTTCCAACATGTCCTCATGGACATAGTCCTGAATTGCAACAGGTGGCTATGAATGGTGGAGTCTCACACTGAAACCCTTTGTAATAGATATCTGCCAGCAATGCCAAAAGACAGTATAGACAAAACAGGTACCAGACCAAGGGCCAAAAATATTCTCTCTTCAGAACAATACAACTCTTATTTAATGAAGTCACAGAAAGTTTACACTTTGCAGTCAAAGTCGATGGGTTATTAAACCATCATCAGGAATCAGACATTCAAGCAATAAGAATATGTTTCTGGAGGCTCAGATCCGAGTTGTAAGGTCGAAGGGGCTTGATCTCAATTTATTCTTCCTCAGAACATGATGCACAATCTCAAATGAAATGAAATCCTAGACATATGGAAAAGAAACATGTCGGAACGTTCCATTAAATCAAACGCACAGTTCCATTTCCTCCATTAAACACATTAAATTAGATGCTGTGACAAAATTCTTCAGACTTTTACAGTATTTTATAATTGGATGCCACTTATAAAAGCCCATTTGGCAAACAGAGAGATGTTATTAGCAGATTTCAACCTCATTCGGTGCAATAAAAGACTGAATAGGAAATGGATTTAACTATTTATGTTACAAAGTATGCACTTTATTTAACTCATGTGTTATACGTGCACTGCTTTTAGAATTGACATAACTACTGATATAGTTACTCAGAGGTGCAGGCTGCTCTACACAGCGCCAAAAACAATCCAAGCACCATAATCACTACAAAATGTGTGCCCTGGCATACCCCTCTCCAACGTAGGGAGTCAAACTGTTTAGCTTCAGTTTTACTTCTCACCTGAGGTTCGCTGGGCGCCGCTCCACGCCTCCTCTCTGACGGAAGCCCCAGCTTAGCACCTTACATGGAATCACTGGAGCTAAGCCCTCCCGCCTTACCTGTGGGTACTATTGTTATGGGCAAATATTGTATTCCTCAAACTGTGTACTTTGTCTTTAAGAGATATTGCAAACTGACAAGGTGTTAGAAATGGAACATATTGTTTCTTTAAGCAATAGCCTTTTACCTACTTTCAGTGCATAATATGTTTACGCCATTTTGTCCCAGACAAAATACATTATAATAACAACAATGCACTAACATGCTTCAAGGCTACACTACGACTCTTTCAGTGCATAATGTACTGCGGTAACCTAAATAGATAAAGATGTTCAGACTTTAAGATGCCATCTTGGTCCTAAGTCGATGAATTTCCCATGACATGTGGCCTTGTATTTTTGCCAAGTTAAGGGAGGTCCGAAAATTAATAAGGTAAAAGAAGTGTTACTCTTTCATATATGAACTACGGTAACCCTAAAATGAAGACACCTAAGGTACATAGTTACATAGTTACATAGCTGAAAAGAGACTTGCGTCCATCAAGTTCAGCCTTCCTCACATTTGTTTTTTGCTGTTGATCCAAAAAAAAAAACACAAAAAAAAACCCAGTTTTAAGCACTTCCAATTTTGCAACAAACTGGGAAAAATTTCCTTCTTGACCCCAGAATGGCAGTCAGATTTATCCTTGGATCAAGTAGCTGTTACCCTACATTGAAAAATGATATCCTTGAATAATCTGTTTTTGCAAGTATGCATCTACAACTTGTTCCAAATTATTATGCAAATTCTATTTAAGTGTCACAAAGATTAAATATTTTGTTTTTCAGTTTAACTCATGGATGGCATTGTGTCTCAGGGCTCTTTTGATTACTGAAAACAATCTCGGACACTTGTGATAATTAGATTGCCAGGTGAGCCCAATAGTGATGTCCCGAACGGTTTGCTGGCGAATAGTTCCTGGCGAACATCGCATGTTCGCGTTCGCCACGGACGGCGAACATATGCGATGTCCAGTCCGCCCCCTATTCGTCATCATTGAGTAAACTTTGACCCTGTACCTCACAGTCAGCAGACACATTCCAGCCAATCAGCAGCAGACCCTCCCTCCCACCTCCTACACAGCATACAATTTAGATTAATTCTGAAGCTGCATTCTTTATTTTTTTTTGTTTATTATACATTATCCTCCATAGCCAGTAACCTGTGTTTATTATACATTATCCCCCATAGTCAGTAACCTGTGTTTATTATACATTATCCTCCTCATAGCCAGTAACCTGTGTTTATTATACATTATCCTCCCATAGCCAGTAACCTGTGTTTATTATACATTATCCCCCCATAGCCAGTAACCTGTGCTTATTATACATTATCCTCCCATAGCCAGTAACCTGTGTTTATTATACATTATCCCCCATAGTTATTTATCGTTGGACCTAGGCAGCATGAGGTCTTAGGCCGGCCCAGAGAGTGAGTGAATAATATAATATATATGTTCAGAAACATATTAGTATTATATGTAAATCGGGTTCATGCAAAGAGGGTGAAAAGGTATTAAAGAAAAACACACTTATTGCATCAAATTTACAAAGCCAAACTTTTAAAAGCTTTCCTCATTTCTTTCTCGGGATGAGGAATATATCGGTTGTAGACTGAGGATTTCCATCTGCCCAATCTTTTAATAATATGCACTGGAGTGTCAGTGTTGGAGACCGAAGCTGCCCCTATTCTAAATGAAAGACCCGAGACATGGATACAACCCAATCTTAGGAGTAGTGTTCTGATGTAGAAGATGAATTTAGCCGTAGTCAGAGGGATTCAGTGAGAGTAGTGGTGAAATGTGTGTGGCATGACTGAGTGTGGGTAAGAGCCAAGTATTTTAACTGGGCACTAGTTCTAGGTGGGATAAAGTGGTATAGCGGATGGATGAGTAGTTTGGTTCGTTTTAGGAGGTTTGTAGAGAAAGTATATAGTGATCAGGATTTTTAGCGATATCCAATATTTTTAAGGTGGTCCCAGTGCCACCACTCATATCTGGTGTCACAATAGCTTGCATTTAAAAAAAACACAAAACGTTTTTGACTGTAATATAATAGCAGTCAGTTTCCTTCACACGTGTGCGTTTCAGGGCCTGCCAGGGCACAGTGTCACACCAGTGCAACTCATATCTGGTGTAACAGTAGTGTACATTTAAAAAAAAAAAAAATGCAGGGGGCTTGTTGTCACCTTTCAGGGACCCTTGGTGTTGTACGTGGCTGGGTGGAGGAAGAGACCTTCAATGACATCAGTGAGGACAAGGAACGGGACATGGCTAGCTTTGTATCCAACCTTGTGCAAATGGAGAGTTTGTGGTGCGTTAAACGGGAGTTTGGGCTGTTACTGTGAAGCGGGCGTAACCCTTACACTACCTGATCGATACAAAATCATACCTGATATTTTAAAGCACGTTATTCCAAACAATTTAGGAATGTTAGGTGATTTATGCCCTTTGTGGATTAAAACCAGACTGCATCAACTATGTAATTTTCCATGGGAGTTTTGCCATGGATCCCCCTCCGGCATGCCACAGTCCAGGTGTTAGTCCCCTTGAAACAACTTTTCCATCACTATTGTGGCCAGAAAGAGTCCCTGTGGGTTTTAAAATTCGCCTGCCTATTGAAGTCTATGGCGGTTCGCCGGGTTCGCCCGTTCACGAACATTTGCGGAAGTTCGCGAACGGAAAATTTCATGTTCGTGACATCACTAGAGCCCAATTTAAGGAAAAACTACTAAAGGAAAGCGTTCCACATTATTAAGCAGAGCACCATTTTCATGCAATATGGGGAAGAAAAGGGATCTCTCTGCTGCCGAGAAGAGTGAAATAGTTCAATACCTTGGACGAGGTATGAAAACATTAGATCAGGGGTTCTCAACCCAGTCCTCAGGACCCCCTACCAGTCCAGGATTTGGGGATTACCTGGGTGTGTCTAAGGTGTTTTTTTTCCTTTTCTAAACACCTTAATCTCTAAACCCTGGACTGGTAGGGGGTCCTTGAGGACAAGGTTGAGCACCCCTGCATTAGATATTTCACAAAAACGTAAGCGTGATCATCTCACTATTAAGAGATTTGTGGCTGATTCAGAGCACAGACGGGTTCGTGCAGATAAAGGCACATTGAGGAAGATTTCTGACAGATCCATGCTGCTAAAAATACCATTACATAGCAGCAAATAAATATTTGAAGCTGCTGGTGCCTCTGGAGTCCCATGGACATCAAGGTGTAGAGTCCTCCAGTGTCTTGCAACTGTGCATAAACCTATTCGCCCACCACTAACCAATGCTCACAAGCAGAAACGGCTGCATTGGGCAAAAAAATACATGAAGACTAATTTTCAAACAGTCCTGTTCACTGATGAGTGCCGTGCAACCCTGGATGGTCTAGATGGATGGAGTAGTGGATGGTTGGTGGATGGCCACCCTGTTCCAACAAGGCTGCGACATCAGCAAGGCGGTGGTGGAGTCATGTTTTGGGCCTGAATCATGGGAAGAGTGCTGGTCGGACCCTTTTGGGTCCCCGAAGGTGTAAAGATGACCTCTGCAAATTATGTAGAGTTTCTGACTGACCACTTTCTTCCCTGGAACAGGGCTTTCCGTAATAAAATCATCTTCATGCATGGCCATGCACCATCTCATGCTGCAAAGAATACAGCTGCATCAATGGCTGCTGTGGGGATAAAAGGAGAGAAAGTTGTGGTGTGGCCTCCATCCTCCCCTGACCTCAATCCTATTGAGAACCTTTGGAGCATCCTCAAGCAAAAGATCTATGAGAGTGGGAGGCAGTTTACATCCAAACAGCAGCTCTGGGAGGCTATTCTGTCATCTTGCAAACAAATTCAGAAACTGTCCAAAAACTCACAAGTTCAATGGATGCAAGACTTGTGAAGCTGCTATCAAATAAGGGGTCCTATGGTAAAATGTTACATGACCTGTTAAAATGTTTAAAAAGTTAAAATGTTGTTATAAGTTTGATTGAAATAGCTTTTGATTTCAGTAAATATGCTGCAAACACAACAAATGACAATTTTCAGTTCTTTACAACCTATAAAGTGTTTTGAAACTTACTGTGCGTAATAGTTTGGAACAGTGCATTGTAAGTTTTTTTTTATGTTTTAAATACTGTTATCATTTGGAGGTTTGTTCAATAAAATTTGAATTGTACTCTTAATAATTGATAACATGAGAATTATGCTGACTGTTATTTACATCAATTATTTAGGTAAATGAGAAATATCATTTGTATAATAATTTGAAACAGGGTGTAGTTGCTGATTGAACATCTGTATGGACTCTGATAAAACCACTTCTTCAGGCAGATAATTCCACATCATGATTGTTCTTACAGTAAAAAACATTTCCTTTGCCTTAGACGAAATCTTCTTTCTTCCAGTCTAAACGCATGACCTCATGTCCTATGTAAAGTCCGGTTTATGAATAGATTTCCACACAATGGTTTGTATTGGCCCCGAATATATTTGTATAATGTTATCATATCCCCTCTCAGGCGACGTTTTTCTAAACTAAATAGGTTTAAATTTGGTAACCTTTCTTCATAGCTGATATGTTCCATTCCTTTTATTAATTTTGTAGCCCGCCTGTGCACTTTTTCAGTGCCATAATATCCTTCTTTAGAACAGGTGCCCCAAATTGCACAGCATATTCAATATGTGGTCTTACCAGTGATTTATAAAGAGGCAAAATGATATTCTCGTCCTGAGAATGAATGCCCCTTTTCATGCATGACAATACCTTACTGGTCTTAGCCACTGCTGATTGACATTGCACATTGTTGCATAGTTTGTTGTCTATAACAATTCCCAAGTCCTTTTCATACAAATATGTGTACCTTTTAAATGTTAACACAGAGAGGAGAGATTTGGAGACAGACGCTCCATCTTATAATAACAGAGAGGCTGACATTATGACATGTTCAGGAGGGTATGTTATTCTATTTAAAATGATATTTGCAAGTATATAGTTTAATCCTATAAACTCTGCTATAAATTATTGTAATGGATTTGATATGTCTATATTTATATTTTTGTTTGATAAAATATCTCAAAGACAAAACTTTATTGCTTCCAAGACAATCCTTATTTTATATTGTATTCTCAATTATTTATATATGTTAAATAGAGGATCTCTTACTAACTATATCACATTATGGCTAAGATATCTGTATGGTTAGCCCTACTAAGTTCTATGCTTTAAAGGATCACTATAGGGTCAGGAACACAGACATGTATTCCTCACCCTATAGTGAAAACCCACCATTTAGGTGGCTGCCCCCCCTTAGCCACTCAGAATGGGTTAAAACTCACCTTATTCTCAGCTCTCCACTGGTTTTCCGGCACTGGCCCCGCCCCCTTGGTGACATCATCAAAATTGCTGCTTTCTAGCCAATCCAATGCTTTCCCATAGGCTAAACCGGCAAGGGGGCGGGCCAAACACTGTTTTAGCCAACCAGCACCTCCTCATAGAGATACATTGAATCAATGCATCTCTATGAGGAAAATTCAGCATCCCCATGCTTCCTACTTGTGCAGCACTGACCCAGGAAGCACCTCCAGGGGCCATCTGAGGAGTGACCACTTGGAGGTGTCCCTAGGTGCAATGTAAACTAAAAATGCCTGAAGGCAATAATTATACTCACCAGAACAACTACATTAAGCTGTATATTGCACATTAAGCTGTATATTGCACATTAAGCTGTATATCACACACAAAGCTGTATATCACACACAAAGCTGTATATCACACACAAAGCTGTATATCACACACAAAGCTGTATATCACACACAAAGCTGTATATCACACACATAGCTGTATATCACACATAGCTGTATATCACACATAGCTGTATATCACACATAGCTGTATATCACACATAGCTGTATATCACACATAGCTGTATATCACACATAAAGCTGTATATCACACATAAAGCTGTATATCACACACAAAGCTGTATATCACACATAGCTGTATATCACACATAGCTGTATATCACACATAGCTGTATATCACACATTAAGCTGTATATCACACATTAAGCTGTATATCACACATTAAGCTGTATATCACACATAAAGCTGTATATCACACATAAAGCTGTATATCACACAAAGCTGTATATCACACAAAGCTGTATATCACACAAAGCTGTATATCACACACAAAGCTGTATATCACACATAAAGCTGTATATCACACATAAAGCTGTATATCACACATAAAGCTGTATATTACACATAAAGCTGTATATTACACATAAAGCTGTATATCACACATAAAGCTGTATATCACACATTAAGCTGTATATTACACATTACGCTGTATATTACACATTACGCTGTATATTACACATAAAGCTGTATATTACACATAAAGCTGTATATCACACATAAAGCTGTATATCACACATAAAGCTGTATATCACACATTACGCTGTATATTACACATTACGCTGTATATCACACATTACGCTGTATATCACACATAAAGCTGTATATCACACACAAAGCTGTATATCACACAAAGCTGTATATCACACAAAGCTGTATATCACACAAAGCTGTATATCACACACAAAGCTGTATATCACACATAAAGCTGTATATCACACATAAAGCTGTATATTA
The DNA here is from genome assembly GCF_036172605.1 of Pelobates fuscus. Lineage (NCBI taxonomy): Eukaryota > Metazoa > Chordata > Amphibia > Anura > Pelobatidae > Pelobates > Pelobates fuscus. The sequence continues at coordinate 1,172,046 of NC_086324.1, read as the reverse complement.
CACATAAAGCTGTATATTACACATAAAGCTGTATATCACACATAAAGCTGTATATCACACATTAAGCTGTATATTACACATTACGCTGTATATCACACATTACGCTGTATATTACACATAAAGCTGTATATTACACATAAAGCTGTATATCACACATAAAGCTGTATATCACACATAAAGCTGTATATCACACATTACGCTGTATATTACACATTACGCTGTATATCACACATTACGCTGTATATCACACATTACGCTGTATATTACACATTACGCTGTATATTACACATTACGCTGTATATTACACATTACGCTGTATATTACACATTACGCTGTATATCACACATTACGCTGTATATCACACATTACGCTGTATATCACACATTACGCTGTATATCACACATTACGCTGTATATCACACATTACGCTGTATATTACACATTACGCTGTATATCACACATTACGCTGTATATCACACATTACGCTGTATATCACACATTACGCTGTATATCACACATTACGCTGTATATTACACATTACGCTGTATATTACACATTACGCTGTATATTACACATTACGCTGTATATCACACATTACGCTGTATATCACACATTACGCTGTATATCACACATTACGCTGTATATTACACATTACGCTGTATATTACACATTAAGCTGTATATTACACATTAAGGTGTAGTTGTTCTGGTGGCTATAGTGTCCCTTTAAGCTGTTTTAGTGGTAAATAAGGGATCCAGCTGTGGTTACAAGGTAGGTGGTAAAGTACAAACCATGGGATATCTCCAGAGAGTTTTGACATTTTTAGAGCTGATAACTCGACAAGGTTCCATCCGCTCTGGGGAGCCAGGAATCGCAGCCATTTCTTGGCACGAATTGTACATTAAATGTAGACTTGATTTAGAGGATTTGATTCTCTGCCAGTAGCAGATTTTAATGTTCATTCTCAGTCACAGTCAAATTCTTCACTAATGTACTGGATCCCCCAATGACTATCTGCGCCAATCTCTGCATTGACTGCGTAGCCGAGTATCCGATTACAATGGGTTTTCTCTCTGCTATTGTCACACATAGATGTCATCCTTGCGAGCCACTGAATTCAGTACAATTTAGGTGTCACATGGACAAAGTAAAAATACTAAACGAAAAAGCCAAAACATAAATAGTTTGCATTTCCATCCGCGCCCAGTCAGACACCAGCCAAGCTCCAATTAATTAATTAATTACTTGTGATGTAAAAATAAATGTCTTTTTGTTCAGATCTGTGGTGATTCCTTGCTCACATGATGAGGATAGTTTGTTATTTAATTATCTATCAAGGCAAATGCAATCAATTCCCAATGGAAGGGTCACTGATGCAGAAATGTAATATGAAATCACTTGAGTAGGTAACAATTGTAATATCTAAAAAGCCAGAGTTATTTAATTAAAGTTATAACGTGTATTAGTTACAGCACGATGGGACGAAAGCCCATATATAGTCCAGGCTTTGCATAATACGCAATTCTTCCAATATACCATGGACTGGAGACCGTGATTCAAACTGGAGTCAACCTGTATGACACGGCTCTGTCTATTCTCCTATAATACAGCTTGTTTATCTATGACATTATATACCGCAGCTGGTATCTAATATCTTATATAACACGGCTCTGTCTATTCTCCTATAATACAGCTTGTTTATCTATGACATTATATACCGCAGCTATTATCTAATATCTTATATAACACGGCTCTGTCTATTCTCCTATAATACAGCTTGTTTATCTATGACATTATATAGCCCAGCTGGTATCTAATATCTTATATAACACGGCTCTGTCTGTTCTATTATAATACAGCTTGTTTATCTATGACCTATGTAACGGCTACCCAGGTAGAGAGAGTGTATCTGCCGTTGGAGACGTCCTTTTCCCTGCAAGCTGCTGTAGAGAAGTAGAGCTGGTATAATCCCATCCACGATATCCAGAGAGAGACAGGTTCAGCCGTAAACAGGAGCAGAGTAATATTCCCAAATAATCCCCTTCCAAGAACGAGACGAGGCTACGTTTTGAAGGGTCAAGAAGAACTGAGGACTGGAACACCCAGCCTGCTTTTTATTACGAAAAGGTACACACAGAACACACCCAGGGGGAGGTTGAAAGTAACCAATCAGATGCATGGCAACACCCACATCTCCTCCCCTCAGATAAACACATAACATAATTATAACCTACAGTATTTTACCCCAGTTCTGGATGTACCCCCAAAACAGGGGGTACACCTTTAAGTCCAGCACCGCTTGATAGGTCTTGGTTAGGGGAACAATATGTCCAAATTTCAGCTCATTCGGTTGAGGGGTTCGGGAGTTATGGATGTTTGAAGTTTTGACCGACCGCATGGATTTTGTAGCCGAAAAGAGTTCCACAAGTTTTGGCCCTGCGGTCGGTCTCCGTTCGCCTGTTAAAACTCCACGAAATCCTTGTCATCTACAACTATCTCGGTGTTTGCTGAACTCCCCATAAAAGATTGAGTGTAACTGTCAGGATCGGGACAGGGATCCAACACGCAGAGTACAAACAGGTGGTAGGTACGTATACCGGACCTTAGAATGGCCGGACTAACGTAAGGAGTAAGTAGAGAATGGTCTAGGAACAAGCCGAGGTCGAGGGAACGAGAGGACAGGTAAGCGAGAGACAAGCCGAGTCAAAGGGTAACAGAGATAAACAGGGTAGTACAAAAAAGCCGGGTCAGAACCAAAGACACAACTAGAATACAAGAGCACTGAGTGACTAGACAGGCTAGAACCACGACAGGGCAATGAGCAGATGCCGAAAGCCTTACTTTATACCTTGATTCTAGAGGGTAATCACGCCCCCGACGAGTCCTGATTAGTGCTCGGGACTTGACTGACAGGTCGACCCGGGTTGGCGTCATGACGTCGACTACTGAGCGTCGCGTCATATAAGGAAGTGGATCCCTCGCGGTCGGCTTGTAAATGGCCGAGAGAACCGCGAGGAACGGAAGAAACAACCCTTCTGGGAGGATAAACGTCTAAGTCTCTCACCTCCTCTGAGGTAGAGACTACAGGTACCCTGACAGTAACTACCAAACGGCCAGTTGTTCGGTAGTTCCAGTACGAAGTTCTGGGCGCATGGAGGTCTCAGCGGTGTTCGCCTGTTTGTGTATCCGTTTTTAGTTCCATGCGTTCACAGGCAAACACCGCTGTTCGTGCGCAAGATGGCCGCGAACACGTGTAAGTCCCGAAATGGCGGCCACCTTTATTTTACCCACGGAGTTCGGGCTGAACGATGCGAACGGCTGGGAGGTAAAATATGCTTTTATTATACATCAAGGCAGTCCGGTGTTCGGTAGAAATATACTGATAAAGAACGAATCAAACTACCGAACAGATGCTTTGTCATGCAGTTCACTGTCTGATTCCACAGGGCTTAGGGGATGATGGAGTTCTGTTACAACATATATATAGCGCAGCTGGTATCTAATACCTTATATAACACGGCTCAGTTTATTCTCTTATAATACAGGTTATCTATGGCATTATATACCGCAGCTGTTATCTTAGAGTGTATCCTGATTATCTATTACCTTATATAACAGAGTCTCACATTAGCTGTTAGCGTATATAACATAACTCCATTTTATTTTTATTCTGTATAATTGAGCTTTTGTTTCACCTCTCCAGAAATATAAATTCAATATATGGATCGTTCCAGTCATTTCTTTACAAATACAATGTTTCAGATAATAGAATAAACGGATAATTAATCAGTTTAATTTATATATAAAATATGTTCTCTAGTGCAATAATCGAATCGATATATAAAGCAGATTCTCAATCCCATTGATTTAAATCGCTATTTAAACCATATTCTCTAACCCGTCAATTTAATCGATATATATGTAAACCACAGTCTCTAATCCGGTGATTTAAATCGATATAAAAAGCACATTGTTTAATCTGGTGATTTAAATCAAAATATTGTAACGGCTTACCTTGGTTGGGAGTCTGTAGCGCACATATATGCTCACCTTTGCAATTAAACACAGGCCAAGGTGGTCAGGTAAGAACTCACCTGGCCTGTGAGGCTGTGCAGGTTAATGCTCCAAGTCGCAGTACAGAAACGGATAAACCAGGAGAATAGTCGTGGGTAAGCCAGAGGTCAGTGGGTGCCAGAAATCAGGATAAGCGAGTAGAGAGCCGAGGCCAGAGGATGCCAGAAGTCAGGGTACAACGAAATAACAATCCAAGGTCAGGAGCACACTGGAACTTGAAACAGCAATACTTGAACCAGAGTCAATGAACTGACACTGCCCTCAGGGAGAGGCAGTGTCTTATACCTGGCTGATTGGTGATCAGCCACAGGTGTGCTGAGAATCTTGGAGCAGCCACAGAATAACGTCCAGCCCCCAGTGCTGGATACAAGGCAAGATTATACTTCAGGCAATTTCTAGAGCTGTATAGTGGCTCAGAGGCAAAAGAGCAGGTCCAGGATTGCAGAGTAACCAGGTTCAAGTCCCTCATCGAGCATTTTTGGGGCGACCTTGTCTGGGCGTCTGGATGTCGCGGTGAGAACCGTGACAAATATAATCCGGTGATTTAAATCGATAGATAAAGCACATTGTTTAATCCGGTGATTTAAATTGATAGATAAAGCACATTGTTTAATCCGGTGATTTAAATCGATAGATAAAGCACATTGTTTAATCCGGTGATTTAAATCGATAGATAAAGCACATTGTTTAATCCAGTGATTTAAATCGATAGATAAAGCACATTGTTTAATCCGGTGATTTAAATCGATAGATAAAGCACATTGTTTAATCCGGTGATTTAAATCGATAGATAAAGCACATTGTTTAATCCGGTGATTTAAATCGATAGATAAAGCACATTGTTTAATCCGGTGATTTAAATCGATAGATAAAGCACATTGTTTAATCCGGTGATTTAAATCGATAGATAAAGCACATTGTTTAATCCGGTGATTTAAATCGATAGATAAAGCACATTGTTTAATCCGGTGATTTAAATCGAAATATAAAGCACATTGTTTAATCTGGTGATTTAAATCGATAGATAAAGCACATTGTTTAATCCGGTGATTTAAATCGATAGATAAAGCACATTGTTTAATCCGGTGACTGAAATCGATAGATAAAGCACATTGTTTAATCCGGTGACTGAAATCGATAGATAAAGCACATTGTTTAATCCGGTGATTTAAATCGATAGATAAAGCACATTGTTTAATCCGGTGATTTAAATCGATCGATTAAGCACATCGTTTAATCCGGTGATTTAAATCGATAGATAAAGCACATTGTTTAATCCGGTGATTTAAATCGATAGATAAAGCACATTGTTTAATCCGGTGATTTAAATCGATAGATAAAGCACATTGTTTAATCCGGTGATTTTATAACAAGACACGGAGGCTCATATTGCATATCCCTTTCTTTACTGTCCACCAATAGCAGCAAAGAATACAAATATAATGAAAAAATGAAGAACATACATTAACATAGGCCCCTCCCCGCTCAGGTCCCGGTATATTAGGCAGCACTTCCCTTCCATATCCCTCTTTCTTTGCTGCTCCGGTCAAAGATACTGTTGCGGTCACCGGCCCGCCGAGCCTCACGGCCGTGCCCGACCGACACGACCGCACCGACGACACGAGCTTACCTGCTCGTCGGCGAGCCGGGAACCGCGCACGTAGTTCTTCCGGGCAACACGCCCGAATCCAATATGGCGCCGACCACGTGGTCGCGTCTATGGATAGCCCCGCCCCCGAGAATTATACTAACATGTGCGTGACGTCACGACGTCAACGCACACGCACGTTCTGGGGTCAGAGGTCGCCCTCTGACCAATCATAGCTTAGAGAGGGGTATTTAAACCCCTAATTTACCCCAGTACTTTGCCATGTCGTGGTTTCAGTTTCCTGGTTTCCTGAAAGTGCTATTTTCGTGTTTCTGATTTCCTGGTATCCTGATCCTTGGCGTTTCTCTGGTTATTCTGATCTCTGGTTTCCCTGACTTGGCTTGTTTTATCGGTATTGAGTATTTTCTGGCTTCCTTGACCTCGGCTTTCCCTTTGACCATTCTCTGTCTCTAGCGTATTAGTCCGGCCATTCTAAGGTCCGGTTTACGCTCTGTCCTGTTATTTTTCCTTTTCTGACTTATGTATATGTTTACATAGTTTCTGCGTGCTGGACCACATTACTAGTCGTGACATTACGACATGGCCATGGATCCTGCAGAACTATGCAAACATATGATCGCCTGTGAAAATAGGGTGGAGGATATGGACCACAGGTTAGACCAATTTGCCCAGGCATTTCAGACCTTGCTCCAGAGGACTGCCTATTTAGAGGTCCCTCCTGTACCACCTGTGGTTCCGCCACCTGTAGTGGTTCCCGTACCACATAAACCACCGTCCATAACCCTGTCACCACCCCCTCGTTATGGAGGTGATTCTAAGGAATTCAGAGGTTTTTTAAACCAAATTGAATACCACTTTGAGGCCTCCCCAGGTTCTTTCCCAACAGATAGATCTAAAATTGGCTATCTGATGAACCAATTAACTGGAAAAGCCTTGACCTGGGCTAACCCCTTATGGGAAAGTGGTGATGCAGTAACCCGTGATTACAGTACCTTTCTAACGGCTTTTAAGGCTACGTTTGAACCTAAAGGCAGGGAGAAGAACGCTGCCAAAGCCCTTATGAGAATCAAGCAAGGCAGTCGTTCTGTAGCCGATTATGCAATAGAGTTCAGGACATTAGCGTCTGAGGTTGATTGGACCAATAGTGGTCTGGTGGCTGCTTTCTCTGAAGGTCTAGCTGAGAGTATACAAGATGAGACTGCAGCTAGAGACCTTCCGGTTAATCTTAATGAGTTTATTGCCTACATGATAGACATAGATAACCGGCTCAGAGAGAGAGAGAAAAACAAACAACGTAACAGACGTTCTAATTTGTCCATAGCTCCTCGTTTCTCTAACCCAGTGGTGAGTAGCCAAACGCCTCTTCCAGAACCTGAACCCATGCAATTGGGTAGCGCTAAACTCACTGAGGCAGAGAGACAACACAGACGTAACGAGGGGTTATGTATGTATTGTGGCAAGAAGGGACATCTAAGATCGTCATGCCCGGTTCGGCCGGAAAACTTGCACACCTAAGGCACGTACGGGGACCGACCTTAGGTGTGATGTATATGTCCCCTAAATTGACTAAGAACCGTTTCCTTGTCAAAGTAACCTTATCTTTCGAGAACACTACTGTTCAGTGTGAGGCTATGATTGACTCTGGGGCAGCGGAGAATTTCCTAGACAAAGAATTCTCTGCAAAACATCTCCTGCCCTTAAGACATAAAGAGAAACCTATAGCAGTCGAGGCCATTGATGGAAGGCCTCTTACCCAGCCTTTCATCACACACGAAACTCTGCCAATCACTGTTTCAGTGGGTATTCTCCACTCTGAAGAAATGACCTTTCAAATCATATCTTCACCTACAGTTCCGATAATACTCGGTTTCCCTTGGCTCCTGAAACACAATCCCCGTTTGGATTGGATTGAAGGAGAGATTGTGAGTTGGGGTGAGAGATGCAAAGGTGTTTGCTTTAAGCAAATCCCACAACCTATTGGCACCATTAATGTTCCTGTTACACCTCCCTTGACCACACAAATTCCACAGCAGTATATGGATTTGAAAGAGGTATTTAACAAGGTCCAGTCAGAAGGGTTACCTCCTCATATATAAGTATAAATCTACTACCAGGGACTATGCCTCCCAAGGGAGGAGTTTATGCCTTGTCCCCCCAGGAAAATCTTTGTTTGGAGGAATATATTAAGGATGCTCTCAGAAAGGGTCATATCCGTAGATCCTCCTCACCAGCCGGGGCTGGATTCTTCTTTGTCTCTAAAAAAGAAGGAGACCTACGCCCCTGTATCGATTATAGGGTTTTGAATAGGATTACGATAAAAAACGCCTATCCTATTCCCCTTATATCAGAGCTGTTTGACAGATTGAAGGGAGCTCGAGTCTTTACCAAGCTCGATCTCCGAAGTGCATACAATCTAGTCAGGATTAAGGACGGCCACGAATGGATGACCGCATTTAACACCAGAATGGGACATTACGAATACCTGGTTATGCCGTTTGGATTATGTAACGCTCCAGCGGTATTCCAGGATTTTATTAACGATGTCCTAAGAGAGTACCTTCACATGTTCGTTCTAGTGTATTTGGACGACATTCTCATCTATTCCCCAGACCTAGAGACACATCACGAACATGTGAGAATTGTACTGAAAACCCTGTTACAGAACGGCCTTTACTGTAAACTGGAGAAATGCCAGTTTGACCAAACGGAGATACAATTCCTTGGATACGTTATATCTCCGTCTGGTTTCCAGATGGATCCTCGCAAACTGGAGGCAGTCTTACAGTGGCCATTACCCAAGGGCCTTAAAGCTACTCAACGCTTTATAGGTTTTGCTAATTACTACCGCAAATTCATAAAGGGATTTTCCTCCGTGATTTCCCCTATAACCAATTTAACCAAAAAAGGAGCAAATTGTATATCTTGGCCCAAAGAAGCAAGAGAGGCATTTGAACGATTAAAATCTTTATTTTCCTCAGCACCTGTCCTGACCCATCCTGATCCATCCAAACCATTTATCCTAGAGGTGGATGCATCAGAGACAGGAGTTGGAGCCATTCTGTCTCAAAGAGAAAGTCCTGATACGCCTTTACATCCCTGTGGATTTTACTCTCGCAAACTCACACCTGCAGAGAAGAATTATGACATAGGGAATAGGGAACTTTTGGCCATTGTACTTGCCCTTAAGGAATGGAGGCATCTCTTGGAAGGTTCCAAAGAGCCACTTTTGATCTTTACTGATCATAAGACCTGGTACTAAAAACACCAAGGCAGATGCACTTTCTCGGCAGTTTGAGACAGATGAAGTTCCGGAACAGGTGATATATCCTATTGTACCTCCTGAATGCCTCATTGCCACTACAGTTTCCGAAGTGTCTTCTCCACTCTTCTGTGCCATAATAGCAGATCAAACTCAGGCACCTGTGGGAAAACCTCCGGACAAACTGTATGTGTCTCCTCAGTTTCGAAAGAAGGTACTAGATTTGTTCCATGACAATCTCACAGCGGGCCATCCTGGAGTCCATAAAACTCTCTCTGCCATCTCCAGGAGGTTTTGGTGGCCTGCTCTTAGAAACGATATCAAAGATTATGTTGGGGCATGTCAAATATGTGCCGTTTCTAAAGTTCCTCCTAGGTCACCTCCTGGACTGTTACAACCACTGCCCATACCTAGTGCTCCATGGACCCACTTGGCCATGGATTTCATTGTGGATCTACCCAGTTCAAACGGGTTTAATACAGTCCTTATGGTTATTGATAGATTCACGAAGATGGCACATTTTGTCCCACTTAAAAAATTACCATCTGCTCAAGATCTAGTTCAAATATTCTTGAGAGAGATCTTTCGGTTGCACGGTGTACCCAAAAGCATAGTATCTGACAGAGGTACCCAGTTTGTTTCTAGGTTTTGGCGTTCCTTTTGCAAACAATTGGGCGTCGAACTCTCCTTTTCGTCAGCATATCACCCTCAAACAAATGGAGCAGCAGAGAGGGCGAATCAGTCTTTAGAAGCCTATTTACGTTGCTTTATAAATGCCAATCAATCTAACTAGTATGAGCTCTTACCCATGGCTGAGTTCGCCAGAAACAACGCCACTCATGAATCTTCTAATCACAGTCCATTCTTTGTAAATCAGGGTTATCACCCCGCTGTTTTTCCTTCTGCATTCTCAGACACGGAAATCCCTGCTTTGAACACCCGTTTAGAATCGATTCATGATACCTGGGATTCCGTCCATTCAGCTCTGCAAAAAGCCTCATTACGAGCAAAGGTCCAAGCTGACAAAAAACGGGGCGCTAATCCTGTCTATCTTCTAGGTGACCGGGTGTGGCTCTCCACAAAACATATCAAGCTTAAGGTCCCGTCCATGAAATTTGCCCCTCGGTACATAGGTCCCTTTCGAGTTACCCAACGTATTAATCCAGTGACCTATTCTTTGGCACTACCGGCTCATATGAGAATAGCGAATACTTTCCATGTGTCTCTGCTCAAGCCCCTTACTTGCAATCGCTACACCAGGGTATCCACTCCTCCTCCGCCCTTGGTAGTGGGTGATCAAGAAGAATACGAAGTCCGTTCTATCATGGACTCCAAATTATCCAGAGGTGTCTTGTCCTATCTCGTTGACTGGAAGGGTTATGGTCCCGAGGAACGTTGTTGGGTTCCTGCTGACCGGGTCCATGCGTCCCGTCTTATCCGGTCATTTCACAACCGCTTTCCTCTTAAGCCGGGTCCTTCCCGCTCGGTGCGCGGTCTTCGAGTGGGGGGTACTGTTGCGGTCACCGGCCCGCCGAGCCTCACGGTCGTGCCCGACCGACACGACTGCACCGACGACACGAGCTTACCTGCTCGTCGGCGAGCCGGGAACCGCGCACGTAGTTCTTCCGGGCATCACGCCCGAATCCAATATGGCGCCGACCACGTGGTCGCGTCTATGGATAGCCCCGCCCCCGAGAATTATACTAACGTGTGCGTGACGTCACGACGTCAACGCACACGCACGTTCTGGGGTCAGAGGTCGCCCTCTGACCAATCATAGCTTAGAGAGGGGTATTTAAACCCCTAATTTACCCCAGTACTTTGCCATGTCGTGGTTTCAGTTTCCTGGTTTCCTGAAAGTGCTATTTTCGTGTTTCTGATTTCCTGGTATCCTGATCCTTGGCGTTTCCCTGGTTATTCTGATTCTGATCTGGTTTCCCTGACTTGGCTTGTTTTATCGGTATTGAGTATTTTCTGGCTTCCTTGACCTCGGCTTTCCCTTTGACCATTCTCTGTCTCTAGCGTATTAGTCCGGCCATTCTAAGGTCCGGTTTACGCTCTGTCCTGTTATTTTTCCTTTTCTGACTTATGTATATGTTTACATAGTTTCTGCGTGCTGGACCACATTACTAGTCGTGACAGATAAGTACATGTCAACTTCTTTCAATACTGTTCTAAATTTATTAATATTTATATTATCAGTATTAGTTGTTTTTTCTGTATAACCGTTAGCTATCGTTATTATTATTGTTATTATTTTTTATTAGTATTTTATATATATTTTATTAATATTTTATTAATATTGTATTATCATTTTCTATTCTGATTTACCTTCTTGCTTCTTGCTTTTATTGTTTTTTCTTCTCTACAATACTTGGTAGTTGCTATTTGTGCCCAGGGTCCAGACCCCTCTAATTTTCTCTTACTCCCCGTTTTTACTTTCTTCATTGCTTTTTTTCCCGCATCGGCGCCATTTTGCGCACATTTTTTCTCAAGCTGTCTTTTTCATAGTGCACTCACACCGCTATCACTGTTCGGCAGTTAGGGCCATTCGGCTGTTTTGCCGCGTTCACCTGTTTTTTCTTGCAAACGGCCCATTCGGCAGTTTTGCTTTTGTCCTATACTCACCTTGTATTCACTTAATTAACCTCTTTCAACCGAATGTTTGGTTTCTTCTTTATTCACCTTACTTTATTTTGCCGCGAATCTCGCAAGATTCTCGACGGCCATTTTCTAACCTCCTGTCTTCTTCCCTATTCCCTGTCAGAGTGTGCACTGGTCTGGGCCCTGGTGAGATCGCTTTTTTCTTTTGCTTGTTAGTACTTTGGGTGACTAACCCAAAACTGTTCCTTGTCAGTTTTCTTGAGACTTATTGATTCACTAATTATATCCACTCTATTTACAATGCCTAAACCCAGACTAAATTCTGGTTCACCTCCCTCTGGGGAGTCTGATACCCCACTCAGCAGGGGAGAAGGCCCTGTCACCTCAGGTAATTCACCTGCTCGCTCCGACAGAACTACCCACTCTGATGGGACTCAGTTCTTAGCGCTACAGCGCTCAGTGACAGACGCCATTATGGCAGCCATGGGGTCCATGTCCTCTACTCTCTCCCACACTATTTCCCAGGCCCTCCAGCCATGTCCTTTGGACGAGCACTACTCGGGCTCCACGACGCCTCAGCCGCGTCCCCCTGTGGACCCACCGGGAGATATACCCAGGAAAGCTACCCACAAATCCAGAGGTCCCTCTGCCTCCAGAAACACCATGACTGGCGTACCTTCGGTCGCCCCTGAAAGCGTGTCACGACCACGCAAGAGAGCCTTTCCGCGCCAGGCAGAACGGGCGCGGCTATGGAAATGTGCCAGAGCACAGGTAGAGAGCGACTCCGACTCAGAAATCGGGTCAAGTGAGGAGGCTAAGATTGAGTCTGACAGCGACTCCGAAGCGGATGCCGCTCATTCAGGTTTTGACCTCCTTCCCTCTGCCCAGGCAGAGACGTCCGGAGGCGAACCAGGGACTAGGCACTCCGCGACCGCGGAGTCCGCCCTTGTGGACCCGTCGGGCGTTCCACTCTTCGACCCGGATGATTGACACCATCCGAGATCGGCAGAGTGGCTCCCGGCAGACCATGTTGCCACATATTTAGAGAAGTGGGTGCGACACCCACTTAGTAAAGCGGCACGCAACAAATTGAGGGCAGAGTGTCCAAGGCCTGTTGTGCCTAACAAAGTTTGCGACACTCCAGAGGTAGACCCCAAGATGACCCAATTCCTTACCAAGCTAGGCTGGAACCCCCGTAAAGGGCTCGAATCCGCCTTAAAATCCTGCCAGGATAAGCACTTGGACATATTTGGCCCATTGGCTAAACTTTTTGATTTGGCGGAAGACGCCAGAGCGGAAAACCGCATGGTTGACCCTGAAGACCTCCGTGGTTGGGTCCAGAGAGCAATCTGTATTGCAGGGAATGTTAACACCTCATTATCTATTGAGAGACGTAAGGCTATCTTATTTAAGATAGAGCCCAAATTGGCTAACCTCGCCCTAACAGAAGCCGGTAAGGACGCCCAAGGCCTCCTCTTCGGCGATTCCTTTATAAAACACCTGGGGCGTTTTGTTGGGGCATTTACTGCCCTGGATAAGGCTCAATCCTCTATGAGGCGAGTTTTCCAGGGACGGGTCTCTACCAGGCCCGGCAGATCCAGGAGCTGTCTGTCCGGACGGAACTATTTCCAATCCCGTGGCACGGGACGAGGCTCCTTTCACCAACGTTCCCAATACCAGGAGGCTAACACCCGCCCCTCCTTCTTCCCATCTCGAGGACGCCCGTGGCGATCTAGAGGCTTCCGAGGACAACCTGGTTCGAGACGACCCTACGGTGAGTTACCTCAAGCCTCATGTTTTTTCTCATGTTTGTGTAGGGGGCAGACTCCGACATTTTTTGCCAGCTTGGTCACAAATTACCTCAGACCCCTGGGTACTGACTACCATTCGAGGGTTTCACATAGAACTGATAGACAACATCGTACACATTCCCCCTCCTCGACCGATCTGCTTTTCACTCCAGGATCGCAGACGGATCGACATGGAGCTTTCCACCCTTCTTACCAAAGGGGCTATAGAAAAAGCACCTCCCGAACCCACAGGGGTCATAAGCAATATTTTCCTAGTGGAAAAGAAAGGCGGACAATTGAGGCCTGTCATAAATCTATGCCCCCTCAATGCCATAGTCCGATACCGCCATTTCAAAATGGAAGGTATTCACCTATTACGGGATCTTCTCCTTCACGGAGACTGGCTAGCAAAGCTAGACCTCAAGGATGCATACTTGACGGTGCCAATTGCCTCGGACTCCCGAGACCTCCTACGCTTCCAATGGCAACGCGAGACTTGGCGGTTTACATGCCTACCCTTCGGCCTCTCCTCAGCACCGTGGTGCTTCACAAAGCTACTACGTCCTGTCATGGCATGGCTACGCAGCCAGGGAGTTCGTCTAATTGTATACTTAGACGACATACTCCTTATGGCTCAAGATCGCTCCACTCTCCTTGCCCACCTACGGCTGGCCATAGATCTCCTTTCCCGCTTGGGCTTCGTTATCAATTGGGAAAAGTCATGCCTAACTCCCGCCACGCGAATGGAATTCCTAGGATTCCTCGTGGACTCAAGGGAGGCGACTCTGAGCCTGCCAAGGCCAAGATTCTCGCCATACGCAAGGAGTTACGCAAAGCCCTAGTTCGGCCCCAACTCACCCTGCGACAGCTGGCACGGCTCATTGGCCTTCTGGCCTCATCTATACAGGCAGTGTTCCCGGGGCCACTCCACTACCGGGCACTGCAGCGCCTGAAGATCGCACACCTGAGAACCGGTGCGTCTTACGCAGACCAAGTGTCACTGGACACCGAAATGAAAGACGAACTGCGTTGGTGGATTCTCAACCTATCTGCGTGGAACGGCAAGGCGATCTTCGGCCCGCAACCGGAATTCACAATCGATTCCGATGCAAGCCTCCACGGATGGGGGGCCCATTGCGACGGGATATCTACAGGGGGTCGTTGGTCGGCAGCCGAGTCACGGCTACACATCAACGCACTGGAACTTCTGGCAGGCTCCTTCGCCATCCGCAGCTTCGCGAGGGACAGAGCCCTAACCTGCATCCGCCTACGAATGGACAACGTCTCGGCGGTGAGATATGTCAACCATCTGGGGGGTACACAATCAGCAGTGTTGGCCACCCTGGCGAAGGACTTTTGGTAATTCTGCCTGGAACGGAACCTGATGGTTCACGCGGAGTATCTACCTGGTCTGCACAACGTCCAAGCAGACTGGGGGTCACGTTATCTCTCAGACTCCAGCAACTGGAAGTTGGACACGGAGGTGTTCTCCAGTTTATCATTTCTCTGGGGTCCCTTTTCTATCGACCTCTTCGCTTCCCGACTCAACACCCAGCTATCTCGATTCTTCAGCTGGAGGCCAGACCCGATGGCGGAGGCAGTAGACGCCTTCCTGCAAGACTGGAACGGGGACCTCCTATATGCCTTTCCACCGTTTTCCATGATTCCACGCTCCCTCCTTCAGACCCGCAGACACCGGGCAGAATTAGTCATGGTAACCCCATTCTGGGAAACCCAGTCTTGGTTCCCCCAGATTCTCAAGATGACGATGGACTACCCACGGCTGCTACCGTCACGCCACAATCTACTGCTTGACCCGATGGGACGGTGTCACCCGCTACGGTTGGACGGCTCCCTCCCACTCCTGGCATGGCGGATCTCCGGGGACCCTGGGAAATCCAAGGAGTTTCGGACACAACTAGACGCCTGTTGGCGGAAGCATGGGCCCCAGGAACTAGACGAGCCTATGGGTCAGCTTGGCGAGCTTGGACTGGCTGGTGCGTGGCTAGGGACGTGGATCCCGTTTCGGCCCCTGTAACCATGGTTCTGCAATTTTTGACGTCCCTCTTCGAGGCGGGGAAGGCTTACAGGACTATCAACCTTTACAGGTCGGCCATCTCGGCGATTCATCAAGGTTTCGACGGATGCCCGGCGGGTCAACATCACTTGGTGTGCCGGCTCCTCCGGGGCTCACGATTCTCCCGACCACCCAGACCTCGCTACTCCACGTCATGGGATGTGTCCATTGTACTATCCTTTATCTCGTCGTGGCCCGCTAACTCAGCGCCCTGAAGCAACTTTCTGCAAAAATGGTCTGCCTGCTCTGCCTCGTATCCTGCAAGAGAGTTTCGGACGTTAGAGCCCTGGACTTCGATGCCAAGTCATACCCCCCGGACGGGGTCACGTTCAACATCAGTCGCCGGACAAAAACCTCTATCAAGTCGGTGACCTACCCCGCTTTTCCTACCTCTCCAGCATTATGTCCCGTGACTTGCCTTCGCGAATACGAAGATCGTACCAGATGTCATCGTTCACAGGTATCCCCACAGCTGTTCCTATCCTTTCGGCCACCCTTCCGACCGGTCTCTAGCACCACATTGTCACGATGGGTGCGATGGTTATTGGATCAGGCAGGCATCGATACCACGATCTTCGGTGCCCATTCGGTCAGGGGGGCCTCAGCATCCTCGATGATGACTGCAGGGGCTCGTCTGGAAGATATTATGAGGACAGCCGACTGGTCTAGGGAATCTACCTTCCGTGAATTTTACTTTCGCCCGGCCCCACATTCTTTTACGGCCGTAGTCAATCAGCTTTAAACTTGCAATATGAGCCTCCGTGTCTTGTTATAAAATTGCATGATTTTGCTATTACATGACGAAAAGTCATGATTTTATTAAAGACACGGAGGCGAGTATTGTCCCACCCACGTTTATTATTCATGTCTCCCCACCCTTATTTCGTAGGTTGCAACGAGTCACATGGAATATTTGGGTAAGGTAAGTGGGGCCATGTCTCAAGGATAGATTTATGTTATGATAGGCTTACTAATCACCCTAGGATGTGGGTTTGTATTTATTTGGAATTTTCTCCTCAGTTGGTACCTGACAATAGTTGCAATTATTGATCTTAACCTCTCGGCTCCTGTCTCTTTATGTTTTCACAGCCTAATCCAACAAGATGGCATGCTGTTATCCAAGTTGAATGGACTCTTCCCGCTGATAATCTCTGGTCCTACAGCTCATCTGGTCGTGCTTCCCTGTTGTGAGAATCTCTTATTTGGACTATTGGACTCTGTTTTTTGTTCTTGTTCGGACATTGTTACAAGGTCGCATCTTCAGAAAGAGGGATATGGAAGGGAAGTGCTGCCTAATATACCGGGACCTGAGCGGAGAGGGGCCTATGTTAATGTATGTTCTTAATTTTTTCATTATATTTGTATTCTTTGCTGCTATTGGTGGACAGTAAAGAAAAGGATATGCAATACTCGCCTCCGTGTCTTTAATAAAATCATGACTTTTCGTCATGTAATAGCAAAATCATGCAATTTAAATCGATAGATAAAGCACATTGTTTAATCCGGTGATTTAAATCGATAGATAAAGCACATTGTTTAATCTGGTGATTTAAATCGATAGATAAAGCACATTGTTTAATCCGGTGATTTAAATCGATAGATAAAGCACATTGTTTAATCCAGTGATTTAAATCGATAGATAAAGCACATTGTTTAATCCGGTGATTTAAATCGATAGATAAAGCACATTGTTTAATCCGGTGATTTAAATCGATAGATAAAGCACATTGTTTAATCCGGTGATTTAAATCGATAGATAAAGCACATTGTTTAATCCGGTGATTTAAATCGATAGATAAAGCACATTGTTTAATCCGGTGATTTAAATCGAAATATAAAGCACATTGTTTAATCCGGTGATTTAAATCGATAGATAAAGCACATTGTTTAATCCGGTGATTTAAATCGATAGATAAAGCACATTGTTTAATCCGGTGATTTAAATCGATAGATAAAGCACATTGTTTAATCCGGTGATTTAAATCGATAGATAAAGCACATTGTTTAATCCGGTGATTTAAATCGATGGATTAAGCACATTGTTTAATCCGGTGATTTAAATCGATAGATAAAGCACATTGTTTAATCCGGTGATTTAAATCGATAGATTAAGCACATTGTTTAATCCAGTGATTTAAATCGATAGATAAAGCACATTGTTTAATCTGGTGATTTAAATCGATAGATAAAGCACATTGTTTAATCCGGTGATTTAAATCGATAGATAAAGCACATTGTTTAATCCGGTGATTTAAATCGATAGATAAAGCACATTGTTTAATCCGGTGATTTAAATCGATAGATAAAGCACATTGTTTAATCTGGTGATTTAAATCGAAATATAAAGCACATTGTTTAATCCGGTGATTTAAATCGATAGATAAAGCACATTGTTTAATCCGGTGATTTAAATCGATAGATAAAGCACATTGTTTAATCCGGTGATTTAAATCGATAGATAAAGCACATTGTTTAATCCGGTGATTTAAATCGATAGATAAAGCACATTGTTTAATCTGGTGATTTAAATCGAAATATAAAGCACATTGTTTAATCCGGTGATTTAAATCGATAGATAAAGCACATTGTTTAATCCGGTGATTTAAATCGATAGATAAAGCACATTGTTTAATCCGGTGATTTAAATCGATAGATTAAGCACATTGTTTAATCCAGTGATTTAAATCGATAGATAAAGCACATTGTTTAATCCGGTGATTTAAATCGATAGATAAAGCACATTGTTTAATCTGGTGATTTAAATCGATAGATAAAGCACATTGTTTAATCCGGTGATTTAAATCGATAGATAAAGCACATTGTTTAATCCGGTGATTTAAATCGATAGATAAAGCACATTGTTTAATCCGGTGATTTAAATCGCTAGATAAGGGGGGCGTGGTTTGGCCGTGAACGAAGATGGCCGCGTAAAGGACGAGCTCCGACCCACTAAGCAAACAAAGCAGGCTTACCCATCAGCACGGCACGAAAATGGGGCGCACTAAACGCCCTGACGGCTCCCAAACACCCAGGCATCCAGCGACTGCCACACACACGGGCCCCATGGATGGATATCTGGCCCCGGCACTCGCCGAATACCACGAGGCTGCGGGCGCAAGCATGGCCGACTCCCCGGCATGCTCACCAATACCGGAGACGGCTGCACCCACGCTGGCGGAGATCAGTGCAGACATAAAGGCAATTAAAGCCCTGGCAGCAGCAATGGTCACCAAATCTGACATGCAGGCCCTATCTGAGAACCTACACACGGCGATCCGCACAGATGTAAACTCTATTAAGGCCGAAATCTCCACACAGGCCTCCAGGATACAGGCAGCTGAGGCCTCAGTGCAAGCTGTTGGGGAGAGGGTTGAGTCTTCAAATCTGGCTATACATCGACAAGGCAATATTCTCCTACACCTGAGACGCCAAACTGAAGATCTTGATAACAGGGGCCGCAGATCAAACATTAGGGTCCGCGGCCTACCAGAACCCGAAGGGGCGGAGGCCGTGGAAGCAACACTACAGACGCTGTTCCGCGACATACTGGGCCCAGAAGCGCCAGACTCCATAACGTTTGACAGGGCGCATAGGGCTAACAGAGCACGCACGTCTGATAACACACCGAGAGACATTATATGTTGCCTACACTCCTATAAGCTGAAGGAGAAAATAATGAACAAAGCCCGCGCAAGGCCCACCTGGCGTTTCAATGGCGCAGAAGTTGCCCTCTATCAGGACCTATCTCCCCTCACGCTCGAGGCTCGTAGGGCCCTGAGACCCATCACAGCGCTACTCAGAGATAGGGGGATCCCATACAAATGGGGTTTCCCCTTTATGCTATTGGCCAGACACCATGACGACTGGTTCCCGCTACACTGGCCAGAAGAGGTGCCCAGGTTCCTACAGCGCCTCAACCTCCCGCCTACAGAAGTCACAGACTGGATCCTGGGGCCACTAGACCAGAGGCAGGGTTTCCACACCCCGAACTTGCAGCGAAGACGACGAGACGTCACACCTAGGCGCCGCAGGCCCGCAGGCAACTGATGCCCACGGACCCGGAGGAATAAAGTTCTGCTCCCCACTTAAATCCATCAAGCAAGGAAGACCGACCAGGACACACCAACATACCACGGCCCGCTGACAACCACAGATGACAACGCCATCCCGTGTACATCAGATGCCAGATAAGTACTGTTTACGCATACACATGTAAGGGGTCTTATCCATGACCGGGTGTTACAACACTCTCCTAACACGCCCTTGGGTGAGGAAGGCTACCCCAAGTTGATTGGGGAGGGGGGCCTGACGGGGGGGGACGCACCATTTGGCCTACCCGTGGGTTGGGGTACTTGCAGGGAATATCCCGCATATGCACGTAGGACACAAACTATGTAGCTATACGGGACTGTTGAAATGCTGTATACACGTGCACATATATGGATACTTACGCATGGCCGGGTGTTGCCACACATTCCTAGCATGCCCCTGGGGAAGGGAGGCTGCTCTGAGTTGCTTGGGAGGGGGGCCTGAGGGGGATGGGATGCACCACCTAGCTTGCCCGCGGGGTGGGACTCTTGCAAGACATGCCCCACTTGTGCACGCGGAACACGAACTGGGTCGCTTCATGAGACTGTTGGTTACTCACGGGACGCTCAAGCACTTGATATATTGTGGTTTAACTGATGCTACAAAAGTGATTTGGTCTGGTCGTATTAATAACTTACCACTGCCTAAAGCACTATAAGAGGGACGGATAGAGGGAGGTGGGGAACGAATGAGGGATTTCTATGTGTATGTAGATCTTATTTCGTTGATACTGATATGCCGGGCTATAATGGGTGAGATAGCTTTCTGAGTGGGAGAATGGCAGGGATGCTATAGAGCCCTAGGGCTACGAAGGGGATAGGGGTCACGCAGTGAGCTTAACTGGGACTACACCTATGAATACGCTAGTAGCGCCAGATTGCTAGGGTTGGGGGGGTGCGGGGGGGTCAGGCTGGGAGGGGGGGCGGTTGGTTTCTGAATAATACTACGGTGTGATGTCATATGTTTACTATGTAGCATTGTTTGTTCCTTGCACTGTACGATAGGAACCAATTGAGACGTTCACCCATGGCGGACAAATGCACACATACCCATGCCACCTGGCACCTCCCCCCCCCCTCCCCCGCGGACGGCCAGCTCCGCTTCCTGTCCCCGGAATAGGGGACCAGGGACGGAGCCCGCTGTAGGAGACGGGGAGACACAGATCGAACTCCCTGCGCGGCCAGCCCGGCCAGACACGACCCACAATTCGAACTACCTTAAGACAGCAATGGGCTACCCGCCCCGACATAGGGTAGGACCAGCAGCCACTCGCACCGTCTATCCCTACAGTTGTTGACCCATACCCCCATACTACGTGACCGTACTAATCGATATTTTCACAAGTATTGGCCATTGAATTCAAATTAGGAACACGTGGGACACGGACACTCCTCTGAGAGTACACACACTACTATACCACTGGACACTGTGCCTCTACTACCGACCGGACAGTGACACTGGACTTCTTCGGCCTTACCGCCACCCCGACATACACCTGTGTAGACCACATTACTGGGGGCCCCAACACCGTGGCTGCCCTAGCTTGCTAGGGAACGGTACGGTCTTGTAATCCACCCAGCTACACAGGACACCCTCGTGTTGAGGGGATAACTCTAATTCTTATCGACATCATAACACTGAGCACTCACACCAGGGGCCTCCTGGGACGGGCTGAACTGGGAGTGGGCCGAGCCGCCCCCAACTCGTGGGATTTGTAACTTACGAAGGTTCTACCTTCCCTCTTCTTTAACTGCACTTGTATCCTTCTTCCCCATCCATCCCACCCCCCCCCTCCCACCGGTAGTTAGCGTGCGCAAGGGCCACTGGACCCAGAACACCTGAACATGACTGCGGAGACACCAGCGACTTCGCCCGCACTATCCCAATGGCGTACACAGCAGCGCCTCTACATGTCCTCACGCAGAACTGCCGAGGCCTTAACTCACCTGAGAAGCGCGCACACCTCCTACGAGAACTTCATCGCAAAAGGATCTCAGTAGCAATGTTACAAGAAACGCATCTTAAAGCCTCGGATACCCATAGACTGAAAGACAGAGATTACCCAATCAACTACCACAGCACTCATCCCGAAGCCCGCAAGGTAGGAGTTGCGATACTGTTGGCCGCTAATCTGGCCTTCACTTTGCTGGACCAAAAGACAGACCCCAACGGTAGGTTTCTCTTTATCAAAGGCACGATTACGGGGAAGACATACACCTTTGCCTCTATCTATGCGCCAAACGCAAAACAGGCGATGTTCCTGTGCAAAACATTCCGCCAACTGGCAGCATTCACGGAAGGCTCCCTCATCATAGGGGGGGACTTTAACGCACCACTTGATCCGTTGCTGGACTCCTCGACAGGACACAGTAGTATCCCACAAACCGCGATTAGAGCCATCAAGAAGACCATGCGGGACTCGAGATTGGTGGATGCGTGGCGGACCATTCATCCAACAACCCGAGATTTTACGCACTACTCAGCCATACATAGGAGATACTCTCGCATTGATTATGTTCTTATTCAACAAGAAGGCCTCCAACACCTACAGTCGGCTACAATCGCGCCTACACCGTGGTCGGACCACAGTGCAGTGTCCGTGAAGCTTGACTCCCCGCTGTTCAGGCCCACCAAGACGGAGTGGAGACTAAATGAGTCGCTCCTATCGGACCCAGGTGTGCTGGCTGACCTGACAGAACACCTCACTAATTACTTCAGGGAAAACGACACGGAAGAGGTATCAAAAGTGACGCTATGGGAGGCACATAAGAGTGTACTTCGAGGTCACCTCATTAGGATTGCCTCCCGTAAGAAGAGGGACTCGCAGCGACGTATGTTGGAGCTCACCGACCAAATCTCCTGACTGGAAACACAACACAAACGATCACAACTCGAAGAACACTATCGCCCACTTTTGGATGCTCGCCGACAACTGGCGGACCTGGTTGCCAGCAAACACCATAGGGTGACACAACGATCCAAGGCCTTCTTCTACATCCACGCGAACAAGGGTGGGAGACTCCTGGCCCGCATGATCCGGCCCCAACAAGCGAGGGCGCAGGTCCATGAACTTCGGAAGACGGATGGCACACTTACTCAATTCCCCGAAACAATTGCCACTGAATTCTGTAACTACTACAGACAATTATATAATTCCACACCATCACTCCCCGACGCCCACGGAGCGAACCTACAAGACGCAACATGGCGTTACCTACAAGGTTTCCAACCTGACGCTCTAACATCAGAAGAAGCGGAACTGCTGGAGGCCCCGATCACCACGGAAGAGGTACAGGCGGCGATTAAGGCAGCGAAGAGAGGGAAAGCCCCGGGACCGGATGGACTCTCTGCGGGATATTACAAGTCATTCAGGGACATTCTCGTGCCACATCTAATGGCAGCCCTCAATCAACTCCAGCAGGGAGACACATTTCGTCAGGAGACGTTGGCAGCCACCATCACGGTAATTCCTAAACCTGGCAAAAACCCCGAAAACTGCAGCAGTTACCGGCCGATCTCGCTTCTCAACGCGGATGTGAAACTCTTCACCAAGATCATTGCCACCAGACTACAACAGTATGTACCACGCTTGATACACCCGGACCAAACGGGTTTCGTTCCGGGACGGGAAGCCAGAGATTGCACGCTCCGGGCGTTTTCCATACAAGCATTAGCCCTTAGGGAGAAACCGGGCCTACTAATGCTCTCCACGGATGCCGAAAAGGCTTTTGACCGGGTAAACTGGAGCTTCATGATGGCGACACTACGAAAAGTGGGACTAGGAAGAGGGATGATGGCTTGGATAGAAGCGCTCTATACAGACCCCTGCGCTAAAGTACGGGTGAATGGCGTGCTTACGGACACCTTCACCATCCACAACGGCACGCGACAGGGTTGCCCATTATCGCCACTCTTGTTCGCCATCTCGCTGGAACCGTTCTTGGATAGGGTGAGGCATGCCCCGGAGATCAGAGGGTTTCGGCATGGGACTCAGGAACATAAGGTAGCTGCATACGCAGACGACATGCTCTTCTTCGTGAACGACCCAGCTGATTCCCTGCCGGCCTTGATGCGAGAATTCGATGCGTATGGCCGGTTATCGGGACTGAAGCTCAATCTAACTAAATGCGAAATATTAGATGTCTCGACCCCGACGAACGTAGGAGAGCAAATTCAGCGTGAGTACCCCTTTCATTGGTGTCAGGACCAGATGCGATACCTGGGAATCTGGATACCCAGGAACCCGAAAGAAATGTATGCCAAGAATTACATCCCCCTTTTGCGCACAATACTAAACGACCTCAAAAGCTGGAACTACGACCACATCTCCTGGCAGGGACGTATATCGGTAATAAAGATGAACATTCTCCCGCGGCTACTTTACTATTTTCACACCATCCCCTGGCACATCCCGACAGGATTTTTTACATCTCTTAAGTCAGCGGTGATACAATACGTCTGGAAGGGAGAAAGGGCTCGACTCAGCTTTGACAAGTTATGCCTACCCAAGAATTGGGGGGGCCTGGCTTTGCCAGATATTCGCAAATACTTTCATACGGCTGAATCACCCGTCGCTCAAACGTTGAAGACATGGTCTCACCTGAGACGAAACCAACGTATCTCCCCACAGCCGAGCCCCCTGATACCGATCACCTACAATTCGGAAATAGGCGGAGGACTTCCCCGTTCATCCTGGCCAATTGAAGGAAATGGAGACTTTGTCCCGATATCCGAGGTCCTCAGTAATGCGGGAATACGGAACCTTCGGGAATGGAGTGGAATACCACATCCGACACTAATGCATAGATTTCATTATGCGCAACTACGACATTTTTACTACAACCTCCCCAACAGGGTAGCGGTACATAGGGAACAAACGTGGTTTGAACGCTCCTGCATGACCGGCTCAGCTGCCGATGGCAGTGTCTCAGTCATATATCAACAGCTAATAACGGGAGAACGCTCAAGGAACACGGCGTTCAAGAGAAGATGGGAAGAGCTGACGGATAGGACGTTTACTGACACACAATGGGAACAGATATTGATTTTGCAGCACAAGAGCTCCATCAGTACCAACTACCAGGAGGTCAACTTCAAGCTACTTTCCCACTGGTACAGGACCCCATCCCTACTACATAGAATATTCCCGGGATCTTCAGACACATGTTGGAGATGCGAAACCCACACAGGCACAATAAGACACATCTGGTGGGAATGCGCGCGGATTAAGCCGTTTTGGGAGGATATACAACGGGAGATGAGGATCATCCTGGGAGATCTACCTGACTTCACCATAGAAATGGCCCTACTCCATCACACCGAAAGCTCAATAGCCCAATACAAGAGATCGATAGTTCGACACCTACTAAATGCGGCCAAAGCATCCATACCCGCTAAATGGAAGCAAACACAACCACCGACTGTGACGGAATGGCTTCAGAGGGTAGAGGACATACACACGGCCGAGGCGCGATATGCAGAACTGCTAGGAAGGAGCACCAAACATGTCGATACCTGGACCCCGTGGTATGTATACCTCTCACGACCGGGAGCAGGGAGACCATGAAACACACCATTTTACACGGTCCTGGAGTGCCCGGGCGTGCGCTGACGTATGGTGCCACATCTAAACCCAACCCCCCCCCTCCCCCCCTCCCCACATCTACCTCCCCACCCCCCCCCCTCTTTTTATCCTTTCAACAACATACAAGGTTTTTTACTCATCTCCACGCGACCTATTTCTGGGACACAGTGGCGGCGGCTCGGACTGGCCCGGGGAGGCCGGATCGGGGGTACCCGACTGTGAGGATGCGTGAGCTATAGGCGAACTATGCAGTAGATCCCAGGGAGGCGCTCCAGTGCCATCACCAAAAACTGACTACAGGGACGACTAGGGAACTGACCGAACTGAGCAATGACTCCACAGTATGACACACTAGACCGACGAGAGGAAGGGAACATAACATACGCCCTGCGACACTCCAAGGCACCTCATCAGGCGTCTGACTGACGGACTACTGAAGTAGACAGACGCACCCATACCACT
The DNA here is from genome assembly GCF_036172605.1 of Pelobates fuscus. Lineage (NCBI taxonomy): Eukaryota > Metazoa > Chordata > Amphibia > Anura > Pelobatidae > Pelobates > Pelobates fuscus. The sequence continues at coordinate 1,146,499 of NC_086324.1, read as the reverse complement.
CCTGTAACACGGGTGACTACTGGAGGTTCCACCTCCAGGGGACCCCAGACTAGGACGCGGATTTGGGGGTGACACCCTTAGTGGTGCATTGTATGTGCTTGGAACTCACAATCTCACCTGCTTCACAATGTACTTAGCTCATCAATAAATACCTACATGTCTTCGACACCGCCCCCACTTGAGATTACGCAGGGGCCCTCAGCCATATATGTCGCATCTAACCATGACTGTGACTATAGCTACTACCTACTCTCTCGGCTATTAGATTTATAAACCGGGTCGCCTGGAGGTGCCACGGAACGGGGGCCCTGAGATATCCCATTGTTTAGCTTTAATTGAGTGGTTATTGATGTTACTGGAACTGTTTTAGCTTTTAAAGATGCATCTATCTATATTCGTTCGATTGTTAACTTTGCTCATATTGCCTACGCTTTATTGGTTGTTTAACAGCCATATGACGCTTGCTGTATATCAGAGAATCAGAAGATAATAATGCTTACTTTTGATGTTAATTTACGAACTGACTTACCGTATATACACTGTTGTGGTGTATGACTACGTGTGTATCTGTACTCACCTGTTCATCATAATAAAGAATTTACAAAAAAAATAAATCGATAGATAAAGCACATTGTTTAATCCGGTGATTTAAATCGATAGATTAAGCACATTGTTTAATCCGGTGATTTAAATCGATAGATAAAGCACATTGTTTAATCCGGTGATTTAAATCGATAGATAAAGCACATTGTTTAATCCGGTGATTTAAATCGATAGATAAAGCACATTGTTTAATCCGGTGATTTAAATCGATAGATAAAGCACATTGTTTAATCCGGTGATTTAAATCGATATATAAAGCACATTGTTTAATCCGGCGATTTAAATAGATAGATAAAGCACATTGTTTAATCCGGTGATTTAAATCGATAGATTAAGCACATTGTTTAATCCGTCGATTTAAATCGATAGATAAAGCACATTGTTTAATCCGGTTATTTAAATCGATAGATAAAGCACATTGTTTAATCCGGTGATTTAAATCGAAATATAAAGCACATTGTTTAATCTGGTGATTTAAATCGAAATATAAAGCACATTGTTTAATCTGGTGATTTAAATCGATAGATAAAGCACATTGTTTAATCGGGTGATTTAAATCGATAGATAAAGCACATTGTTTAATCGGGTGATTTAAATCGATAGATTAAGCACATTGTTTAATCTGGCGATTTAAATCGATAGATAAAGCACATTGTTTAATCCGGTGATTTAAATCGATATATAAAGCACATTGTTTAATCCGGCGATTTAAATAGATAGATAAAGCACATTGTTTAATCCGGTGATTTAAATCGATAGATTAAGCACATTGTTTAATCCGTCGATTTAAATCGATAGATAAAGCACATTGTTTAATCCAGTGATTTAAATCGATAGATAAAGCACATTGTTTAATCCGGTGATTTAAATCGATGGATAAAGCACATTGTTTAATCCGGTGATTTAAATCGATAGATAAAGCACATTGTTTAATCTGGTGATTTAAATCGATAGATAAAGCACATTGTTTAATCGGGTGATTTAAATCGATAGATAAAGCACATTGTTTAATCGGGTGATTTAAATCGATAGATTAAGCACATTGTTTAATCCGGTGATTTAAATCGATAGATAAAGCACATTGTTTAATCCGGTGATTTAAATCGATAGATAAAGCACATTGTTTAATCCGGTGATTTAATCGATAGATAAAGCACATTGTTTAATCCGGTTATTTAAATCGATAGATAAAGCACATTGTTTAATCCGGTGATTTAAATCGAAATATAAAGCACATTGTTTAATCTGGTGATTTAAATCGAAATATAAAGCACATTGTTTAATCCGGTGATTTAAATCGATAGATAAAGCACATTGTTTAATCCGGTGATTTAAATCGATAGATAAAGCACATTGTTTAATCCGGTGATTTAAATCGATAGATAAAGCACATTGTTTAATCTGGTGATTTAAATCGATAGATAAAGCACATTGTTTATTCCGGTGATTTAAATCGATAGATAAGGCACATTGTTTAATCCGGTGATTTAAATCGATAGATAAAGCACATTGTTTAATCCGGTGATTTAAATCGATAGATAAAGCACATTGTTTAATCCGGTGATTTAATCGATAGATAAAGCACATTGTTTAATCCGGTTATTTAAATCGATAGATAAAGCACATTGTTTAATCCGGTGATTTAAATCGAAATATAAAGCACATTGTTTAATCTGGTGATTTAAATCGAAATATAAAGCACATTGTTTAATCTGGTGATTTAAATCGATAGATAAAGCACATTGTTTAATCCGGTGATTTAAATCGATAGATAAAGCACATTGTTTAATCCGGTGATTTAATCGATAGATAAAGCACATTGTTTAATCCGGTGATTTAAATCGATAGATAAAGCACATTGTTTAATCCGGTGATTTAAATCGAAATATAAAGCACATTGTTTAATCTGGTGATTTAAATCGAAATCTAAAGCACATTGTTTAATCTGGTGATTTAAATCGATAGATAAAGCACATTGTTTAATCCGGTGATTTAAATCGATAGATAAAGCACATTGTTTAATCCGGTGATTTAAATCGATAGATAAAGCACATTGTTTAATCCGGTGATTTAAATCGATAGATAAAGCACATTGTTTAATCCGGTGATTTAAATCGATAGATAAAGCACATTGTTTAATCCGGTGATTTAAATCGATAGATAAAGCACATTGTTTAATCCGGTGATTTAAATCGATAGATAAAGCACATTGTTTAATCCGGTGATTTAAATCGATAGATTAAGCACATTGTTTAATCCGGTGATTTAAATCGATAGATAAAGCACATTGTTTAATCCGGTGATTTAAATCGATAGATAAAGCACATTGTTTAATCCGGTGATTTAAATCGATAGATAAAGCACATTGTTTAATCCGGTGATTTAAATCGATAGATAAAGCACATTGTTTAATCCGGCGATTTAAATCGATAGATAAAGCACATTGTTTAATCCGGTGATTTAAATCGATAGATAAAGCACATTGTTTAATCCGGTGATTTAAATCGATAGATAAAGCACATTGTTTAATCCGGTGATTTAAATCGATAGATAAAGCACATTGTTTAATCCGGTGATTTAAATCGATATATAAAGCACATTGTTTAATCCGGTGATTTAAATCGAAATATAAAGCACATTGTTTAATCTGGTGATTTAAATCGAAATATAAAGCACATTGTTTAATCCGGTGATTTGAGATATTATACCATTCATTATAATATACGGATGTTGTTAAATTAATTGTTTAATGCATTAGAAGATACAGGCTGGACAGGACATTTAACTTTTCTAGTGACAGAAAACGTAGTGGATCTGGTTTATCAAACAGGCATTGTGCTTAAGGTGTTAATATAGTAATTAAATAATCCATCTATTGCATGTAATCTGCTAGTAATGCAGCGGTAGTAGCCATAAATCACTTTTAGTGTCTCTGAATGTGATCCCATAATGTCACGTCATGCCCCTTTAATGGAGTATAAAACATGGCTGCCGTTACACTAAGGACTGATTAATTGGAGACCAATTGACTTATTGGGAAGTCTGGCATTTTAGTCTCTTTATATCTTATTGATATTTCTTTGACAGGCGTGTGGTGGACGGGGTATGGTGCACTGTGTGAATAGGCTTATTAAATTGTCACTGAGATCCTTTATTTCTCCCTGGACATTCAGTGTGCCATAGCGGCCAACTCTCGCTCGGGGAGGGGACAATTCTTTTTCTTCCATTTGTAATATGAGTGCAGACTCTGCGCAGTGCGTCTCTGAAGGATTTCTTTACTAATAGTTCATTTACTGTGGGGAATTGATGGACAAACATTGCTCATTCCGTTTGTAGTAAAACCAAAGTACATTTTTGAGATAAGAAACACCCACTTCCAGTAAACATGCACATTGTGTAGGCAACTCGACGTAGCTGGAATGTCCAGCCAGCCCCGGTGTTTGCATTGCTTCGGGGGGAGCATTGAACATACACCTTCAGTTCCACGCCACACGCAATGTAGGACAGAATGTGGAAAATAATAATGGCAGAACGGAATAGCTTGCCCTTTGGTTAGTTCTCATAGAGTTTTTAAGCTTTAGCTCCTAATTACAGAGGGAACCTTTGCCTGTCGCATTTTAGTCAAATCTCACCCACACAGGGCCGGTGTAAGGAGTCTTGCCACCTCTCCCCCCATGTAACATAACAATGTGCCCCCCATATGATCTGCCCCGTGTGACATCACAATGCCCCACCCATATGATCTGCCCCGTATGACATCACAATGCCCCACCCATATGATCTGCCCCGTATGACATCACAATGCACCACCCATCTGAACTGCCTCGTGTGACATCACAATGCCCCACCCATCTGAACTGCCTCGTGGGACATCACAATGCCCCACCCATCTGAACTGCCTCGTGTGACATCACAATGCCCCACCCATCTGAACTGCCTCGTGTGACATCACAATGCCCCACCCATCTGATCTGCCTCGTGTGACATCACAATGCCCCACCCATATGATCTGCCTGTGTGACATCACAATGCCCCACAAATATGATCTGCCCCGTGTGACATCACAATGCCCCACCCATATGATCTGCCCCGTGTGACATCACAATGCCCCACCCATATGATCTGCCCCGTGTGACATCACAATGCCCCACCCATATGATCTGCCCCGTGTGACATCACAATGCCCCACCCATATGATCTGCCCCGTATGACATCACAATGCCCCACCATCTGATCTGCCTCGTGTGACATCACAATGCCCCACCCATATAATCTGCCCCGTGTGACATCACAATGCCCCACCCATATGATCTGCCCCGTGTGATAGTTTAGAAAAACGTCGCCTGAGAGGGGATATGATAACATTATACAAATATATTCGGGGCCAATACAAACCATTGTGTGGAAATCTATTCACAAACCGGACTTTACATAGGACACGAGGCCATGCGTTTAGACTGGAAGAAAGAAGATTTCGTCTAAGGCAAAGGAAAGGTTTTTTTACTGTAAGAACAATCAGGATGTGGAATTCTCTGCCTGAAGAAGTGGTTTTATCAGAGTCCATACAGATGTTCAAACAGCTACTAGATGCATACTTGCAAAGACAGAATATTCAAGGATATAATCTTTCAATGTAGGGTAATAACTGCTTGATTCAAGGATAAATCTGACTGCCATTCTGGGGTCAAGAAGGAATTTTTTGTCCTAGCTTGTTGCAAAATTGTGCTTCAAACTGGGGTGTTTTTTTTTTTTTTTTTTTTTTTTTTCCTTTTGGATCAACAGCAAAAAACAGGTGTGAGGAAGGCTGAACTTGATGGACGCAAGTCTCTTTTCAGCTATCTAACTATGTAACTATGTATGTAACTATGTAACAATGCCCCACCCATATGATCTGCCCCGTGTGACATCACAATGCCCCACCCAGGCCCAGACTGTCCATCGTGCAAATGCCCGGTGGGCCGCGATGGCCATGGACCCAGACCGACAGGGGAGATCTGTCGGCCATGCAGAGCCAGCGCTATCAGAACGCCGGCCCTGCTGTGTGCCTTCATGGGCCGGTGGGGAGACAAACTATCTCCCCACCGTCCCACAGGCACTGAGATGCGGCCAGGCGAGGCAGGGAGCGAGGACCCATGGGAGCTCTTTCCTGGAGTTCCGCCGGGTTCCTCTCGTGAGGTCCGAGCGTTGCCGCGGTTACTATGGCAATGCTCCGATCTCGTGAGAGTGAACTCTACCCCAGGAACTACAGGGTAGAGTTCACTCCACACTGAACCACCAGGGATTTCCCACCTGTCCTCCAGGATCGGCAACAAGGTCCCCCTCCCAGACAAAGGTAAGAAGGGGAGAGGGGGAGGGAGGCAAAAATAGAATAATAATAAAAAAAATTAAAACAAAAAAAACACACATTCATATTTTTTAGTTTTACCCCACATCACACTACACCCACAAACACCCCACTGCACCCCTCACATGCACACACTACACCCCACACATCACACTACACCACAAACACCCCACTGCACCCCTCACATGCACACACTGCACCCCAAACACCCCACTGCACCCCTCAGATGCACACACTACACCCCAAACATCACACTACACCACAAACACCCCACTGCACCCCTCACATGCACACACTACACCCCAAACATCACACTACACCCCACTGCACCCCTCACATGCACACACTACACCCCAAACATCACATTACACCCCACTGCACCCTTCACATGCACATACTACACCCCAAACATCACACTACACCCCAAACGTCCCACTGCACCCCTCACATGCACACACTACACCCCACTGCACCCCTCACATGCACACACTACACCCCACTGCACCCCTCACATGCACACACTACGCCCCAAACCCCCAACTGCACCTCTCACATGCACACACTACACCCCAAACATCACACTACACCCCAAACATCACAGAGCACCCCAAACACACACACTACACCCCAAAAACACACAGCACCCCAAACACCACAGAGCACCCCTCACACTCACACACCCACACACCTCACAGCACCCCACCACAGAGCACCCCCCCACACACACACACACCACCCTAAACACCCAGTGCACCCTCACACAAACACACAGTGCACCCTTCACACACAGTGCACCCTCACACAAACACATAGTGCACCCTTCACACACACTGCACCCCAAACACCACACACACACAGCATCCCAAACACCACACAGACAGCTCCCCAAACACACAGTGCACCCTCCACATACCACACACCACACAGCACCCCAACACACTGCACCCTTCACACACACACACATCCTGCACCCCCCACACACATCCTGCACCCCCCACACACACCGTGCACCCTTCACACACACAGTGCAACCTTCACACACACAGTGCAACCTTCACACACACACTGCACACCCTGCACCCCTACACACATTACATTCTAGACACACACTACATCGCTTATACATACACACTACATCCAGGGCCGGATTTAGATGAAAAGAGGCCCTAGGCTATTCCACTTATGAGGCCCTTTCACCTCCCATTTGTAAGTTTGTAAATTACATGAGAGACAATAAAATACATCATTACTGTGATATCTATCAATATGTTAAATGAAACATGTTGTGATTGGTACTAACCTTTATAAAAAATGTGGCACGGATAATAAATTTAAAAAAAAAATCAAGATGAGGAGGGGGGGGTGATTGTGAGAGGGAGGGGGGTGATGAGGAGAGGGGGGGTGATTGTGAGAGGGAGGGGGGTGATGAGGAGAGGGGGGGTGATTGTGAGAGGGAGGGGGTGAATGTGAGAGGGGGTAGAGAGGGGGGTGATTGTGAGGGGGGGGTGATTGTGAGAGGGAGGGGGTGATTGTGAGAGGGGGTAGAGAGGGGGGTGATTGTGAGAGGGAGGGGGTGATGAGGAGAGGGGGGGTGATTGTGAGAGGGGGTGATTGTAAGAGGGAGGGGGTTGATGAGGAGAGGGGGGTGATTGTAAGAGGGAGGAGGGTGATGAGGAGAGGGGGGGTGATTGTGAAAGGGGGTAGAGAGGGGGTGATTGTGAGAGGGAGGGGGTGATGAGGAGAGGGGGGGTGATTGTGAGAGGGGGTGATTGTAAGAGGGAGGGGGTTGATGAGGAGAGGGGGTGATTGTAAGAGGGAGGAGGGTGATGAGGAGAGGGGGGTGATTGTGAGAGGAAAGGGGGTGATGAGGAGAGGGGGGTGATTGTGAGAGGGAGGGGGGTGATGAGGAGAGGGGGGGTGATTGTGAGAGGGAAGGGGGTGATGAGGAAAGGGGGGGTGATTGTGAGAGGGAGGGGGTGATGAGGAGAGGGGGGTGATTGTAAGAGGGAGGGGGTGATTGTGAGGGGGGTGATTGTAAGAGGGAGGGGGTGATGAGGAGAGGGGGGGTGATTGTGAGAGGGGGTGATTGTAAGAGGGAGGGGATGATTGTGAGAGGGGGTGATTGTAAGAGGGAGGGGGTGATGAGGAGGGGGGTGATTGTGAGAGGGAAGGGGGTGATGAGGAGAGGGGGGTGATTGTGAGAGGGAGGGGGGTGATGAGGAGAGGTGGTGTGACTAAAAAAATTACCTTAAATCCCTGGTGGTCCAGTGGGGGCTGTCTGGTGGTCCGGTGGGGTCCCTGGTGGTCCGGTGGCCCTCATTTCCCGTCTGCAGCTCACCATGGATCTCGCGAGACCCAATCAGAGCGTTGCCGTGGTAACCCGTGGCAACGCTCTGATTGGGCAGTGCACGCGAGATCCATGGTCTGCAGCTCTGCACATTGCGGAGCTGCAGACCGCCGGTCTCGACGATCGCGGCAGGAGGGGCATTGCAATCTGGGGGGGCATCCCCCTAGTAAGTGGCACCCGGGGCGGACCGCCTCCCCCCCCCCTTAGTACGCCACTGGTCATATCATATGTGTAGAATTTCTCCTTACTTTCGGTTCAGTGTTTTAGTGTTCACTGTTTTTAGAATAGTGTAATTTACATTTTGCTAAAAATTTGAATGTAGGCCCCTCATGATCTTGAGGCCCTAGGCTGAAGCCTAGTTAGCCTATAGGAAAATCCGGCCCTGACTACATCCCATACATAACTATGAATCCTCTACACACCTACACACTAGAATCCCTATACACACTCAGAATCCTCTACACACACACACACACACACACACACACTAAATCTCCTACGAACACTTTTTAACTTATTGCACAATTGGTTGCCTCTGTCTCTCTGTCTGCTAAATAACGAATCGGACATCCAGAGACATTCTGACGCACCTATCTCCACAACAGTCTGCCCGCCCACAAATTCACATGGTATATATCAAATGTAGGTACATGTCTCTGAAAATGTTGAGCACAGTTTTACATATTAAACAATAGACATGAAATTGCAATTAAATAACAGAACTCAAGAACTTTATATTCCCCTGAGTGAGATGAAATCTACGAGTCTGCCCGTTCACATTTTATCAAGTGTCCCTGACTATCTATTGCTGCTCTAGTGAGATTTTTTGGATTATTTTATTTCATTCTATCTTCTGCTGGCGCAGCCCTACTCCATCTTTTTGTATGGCTTTTCTCTATTTGTTGAAGGATCTTAGGGGTTTCTTTCATTTGGGTTGCTGCCCATTCACATATTGTTTGTTAATTAGCGCTGACTTCCTGTTGTATTGTGTGTTCTAAGATTTTTAGTCAGGCCTGAGGCGCACCACGCCTCCGGCCAAGTATCAGTGCACCAACACGACCCCAAGATTGCCCCAAAGCTAATGGAAGCCGCCGCGTCCGTATAGAGGTGAAGATCCGAACTGGACATCTCGGGCGCTTGCCAATAGGACCTCCCATTATAGGAAGGAATCCCAGACTGCCAGGTCATCCTGCTACTGCCACGTGAGCCAAATAAAATGCAGAGGCCTCGCCACCCCAGTGGTCGCTACCGCCAGGCGTCTGCTGAACACCCGCCCAATGGGCATGATACGACAGGCGAAATTCAATTTCCCCAAAAGAGACTGCAGCTGGCATTACTGGATCTTCCACATCCCAGCGCAGCCCTTCCACCTTATCCTGTGGCAAACGGCACTCCATAGCCACCGAATCTATTTCGATGCCCAAGAAGCTAAGGCAGGTCACCAGCCGCACCATCTTGTCATGAGCTAGGGGAACCCTGAAGTGCCAAATACCCTTTCCACCATGTTGAGCAAGATTCGACACGCCGGGGAATTCACTGGGCCCACACACAGAAAGTTGTTGAGATAGTTTAGCAGCGACTCGATCCCCGACTCCTGCCGCACCACTCACTCCAGGAATGTGCTGAAGCATTCAAAGTAAAAACAGGATATGGAACCACCCATCGAAAGGCACATATCCACGTAATACCTGTGGCGGGCCGCCGAGCACCCGACTGGGTACCATTTGCTGCTTCTTGGTATCACCGAGTACTGTAAGCACTCCACCAGACACCATAACCACCGTAGACCCCACAAACCACCTCAGCTTGGTTAGGGTCTCACCGTCCCTTCCCACCCTAGACAAACACCTCGATCCTGCTCCCAGTGGGAAGTCCTCTGCTCCAAGAGAGTTTTGCAGGTATAGTAATACAAAGAGCAGTATAGCAATCCCCTCCCACACATGAGCCAAGGCTTAATGCTGGGAAGTAGTCTGTTTAATGAAAACACAGACACAGAATTTATACATGTCACAAACTCCTCCTCTGTGCCTGGGAGATAATTGAGTAAGGAACTGTACTAAACTCAATTATCTCCAGGCACAGAAAAACTTACAATTTTAAAACACCCCAAAAGTACCCCCAAAACACATGGAAACCCCACAAAAGTCCCCTGATAGCCCAGATCTGGGGGACCAACATATCCAAAAATCACCTAGATCGGTTCAGGGGTTCGGGATTTCCATGGAAGTCATAGTTTGACCGACCGCACACGAGGCTCCTGCCCAAAACAGTTCCAGAGAATCAGGGCTTGCAGTCGGTCTAGTTCGATAGTTTAAAAACCGAACAAACTACCGAACATAGTCAAGAGTCTTACCTTGGAGCTTGTTCACCTTGTTCGTGGGAATGTTTCCACTGAACAGTGCCCTTCTAAGTTGTGTAGAACCGAAAGGTCCAGCGGTGTTCAGGAGTCTCCGAAAATCTTTCCATGAACTCGACAACCAAACATCGCTGCCTGAGTTCGTGGGAACAAGCATGCAAACAGCGTCCACCCGACGAACACTTAGAACACTGCGGTGAAAAGTGTTATTAACTGTCAATTAGGCTTAACAAGCTCCTGGGTGGTCTCTGGTTCGTGCGCCTCTTCGGTTCCCGAACAGAATAGAGCCATTGCACGAACAAAGTCTTTTCACATGGTTTTTACAGGGCCTATAGTCTTTTGGCAGAAGGCTGGCAAGCAGGCCCCTCCAAAAACATGTGGCAGAGTAATTTTGTAAAGTAATCGAACAAACTTATATATGTTACCGTATATAGACTGTGCTCGTCTGTGATTGCTCGTTCATTACACCTGTTGTTCAGCATGTTTTTCCTGTGTTATACCTTTTTGTTTGTAACAATGTTTTCTCTGTGTTGCTGCTATTTGAGTAGTAGAGACAGTTAGAGAATAATATGAGCCTCCTGTCTCAATCAAAAAAAAAATGTGAAGGTTTGTAAAGGCTGAACACAAGGAAGGAAAGTGACCCAACTTCACAACCAGAATACTGTCCATTATTTTGTAGCCAAACCAATGCCATGGGACTTACCCAGCTTGTGACTACCGAGGTGGAGTGCATTCTCAGGCCGGACTTACAGCTTCCTTATCTGTCTGGCTCCGAGGAATAAGAAAATGTCTATTCCTCCGTTATGTGATCTCAGAGCAGATTGCCATTACACTAGGGAAATCCGATAGTAGTATTAATTAATAGATAATGTGAAACGCAACCGGCACACCAAGTTACAAGAACCGACACATTTCTTCCATGTAAGTAGCCAGCGCACATCATTGATTAAACATTATCTATCTATCTATCTATCTATCTATCTAACTATACAGTATATGTATGTCTATCTATCTATACAGTATCTATCTATCTATACAGTATGTATTTGTCTATCTGTCTATCTCCTGAGCTATACAGTATCTATGTGTGTGTCTGTCTATCTATCTATACAGTATCAACCTGTATTTTTATACAGTATCTATTTATCTATCTATACAGTATCTATATATCAAAACAGTATATGTGTGTGTCTATCTATCTACCTATCTATACAGGATCTATCTATACAGTATGTGTCTGTCTATCTCCTGAGCTATACAGTATCTGTGTGTATGTCTGTTTATCTATCGATCTGTCTATCTATCTATACAGTATCATCAACCTATCTTTATTGCTATACGGTATCTATTTATCTATCTATACAGTATCAACCTATCTTTATTGCTATATGGTATCTATTTATCTATCTATACAGTATCAACCTATCTTTATTGCTATACAGTATCTATTTATCTATCTATACAGTATCAACCTATCTTTATTGCTATACAGTATCTATTTATCTATCTATAAAGTATTAACCTATCTTTATTGCTATACAGTATCTATTTATCTATCTATACAGTATCTACCTATCTATATTGCCATACAGTATCTATTTATCTATCTATACAGTATCAACCTATCTTTATTGCTATACAGTATATATTTATCTATCTATACAGTATCATCAACCTATCTTTATTGCTATACAGTATCTATTTATCTATCTATACAGTATCTACCTATCTTTATTGCCATACAGTATCTATTTATCTATCTATACAGTATCAACCTATCTTTATTGCTACACAGTATCTATTTATCTATCTATACAGTATGTACCTATCTTTATTGCTACACAGTATCTATTTATCTATCTATACAGTATCAACCTATCTTTATTGCCATACAGTATCTATTTATCTATCTATACAGTATCTACCTATCTTTATTGCCATACAGTATCTATTTATCTATCTATACAGTATTAACCTATCTTTATTGCTATACAGTATCTATTTATCTATCTATACAGTATCTACCTATCTTTATTGCCATACAGTATCTATTTATCTATCTATACAGTATTAACCTATCTTTATTGCTATACAGTATCTATTTATCTATCTATACAGTATCTACCTATCTATATTGCCATACAGTATCTATTTATCTATCTATACAGTATCAACCTATCTTTATTGCCATACAGTATCTATTTATCTATCTATACAGTATCAACCTATCTTTATTGCTATACAGTATCTATTTATCTATCTATACAGTATCAACCTATCTTTATTGCTATACAGTATCTATTTATCTATCTATACAGTATCAACCTATCTTTATTGCCATACAGTATCTATTTATCTATCTATACAGTATCTACCTATCTTTATTGCCATACAGTATCTATTTATCTATCTATACAGTATCAACCTATCTTTATTGCTATACGGTATCTATTTATCTATCTATACAGTATCAACCTATCTTTATTGCTATACGGTATCTATTTATCTATCTATACAGTATCAACCTATCTTTATTGCTATATGGTATCTATTTATCTATCTATACAGTATCAACCTATCTTTATTGCTATACAGTATCTATTTATCTATCTATACAGTATGTACCTATCTTTATTGCTACACAGTATATATTTATCTATCTATACAGTATCAACCTATCTTTATTGCTATACAGTATCTATTTATCTATCTATACAGTATCAACCTATCTTTATTGCTACACAGTATCTATTTATCTATCTATACAGCATCAACCTATCTTTATTGCCATACAGTATCTATTTATCTATCTATACAGTATCAACCTATCTTTATTGCTATACGGTATATATTTATCTATCTATACAGTATCAACCTATCTTTATTGCTATACGGTATCTATTTATCTATCTATACAGCATCAACCTATCTTTATTGCCATACAGTATCTATTTATCTATCTATACAGCATCAACCTATCTTTATTGCTATACGGTATCTATTTATCTATCTATACAGTATCAACCTATCTTTATTGCTATACAGTATCTATTTATCTATCTATACAGTATCAACCTATCTTTATTGCTATACTGTATATATTTATCTATCTATACAGTATCAACCTATCTTTATTGCTATACGGTATCTATTTATCTATCTATACAGTATCAACCTATCTTTATTGCTATACAGTATCTATTTATCTATCTATACAGTATCAACCTATCTTTATTGCTATACGGTATATATTTATCTATCTATACAGTATCAACCTATCTTTATTGCTATACAGTATCTATTTATCTATCTATACAGTATCAACCTATATTTATTGCTATATGGTATCTATTTATCTATCTATACAGTATCAACCTATCTTTATTGCTATACGGTATCTATTTATCTATCTATACAGTATCAACCTATCTTTATTGCTATACAGTATCTATTTATCTATCTATACAGTATCAACCTATATTTATTGCTATATGGTATCTATTTATCTATCTATACAGTTTCAACCTATCTTTATTGCTATACAGTATCTATTTATCTATCTATACAGTATCAACCTATCTTTATTGCTATACAGTATCTATTTATCTATCTATACAGTATCAACCTATCTTTATTGCTATACGGTATATATTTATCTATCTATACAGTATCAACCTATATGTATTGCTATATGGTATCTATTTATCTATACAGTATCAACCTATCTTTATTGCCATACAGTATCTATTTATCTATCTATACAGTATCAACCTATCTTTATTGCTATACGGTATCTATTTATCTATCTATACAGTATCTACCTATCTTTATTGCTATATGGTATCTATTTATCTATCTATACAGTATCAACCTATCTTTATTGCCATACAGTATCTATTTATCTATCTATACAGTATCAACCTATATTTATTGCTATATGGTATCTATTTATCTATCTATACAGTATCAACCTATCTTTATTGCTATACAGTATCTATTTATCTATCTATACAGCATCAACCTATCTTTATTGCTATACGGTATCTATTTATCTATCTATACAGTATCAACCTATCTTTATTGCTATACGGTATCTATTTATCTATCTATACAGTATCAACCTATCTTTATTGCTATACGGTATCTATTTATCTATCTATACAGTATCAACCTATCTTTGTTGCTATACAGTATCTATTTATCTATCTATACAGTATCAACCTATCTTTATTGCTATATGGTATCTATTTATCTATCTATACAGTATCAACCTATCTTTATTGCTATACGGTATCTATTTATCTATCTATACAGTATCAACCTATCTTTATTGCTATACAGTATCTATTTATCTATCTATACAGTATCAACCTATATTTATTGCTATATGGTATCTATTTATCTATCTATACAGTTTCAACCTATCTTTATTGCTATACAGTATCTATTTATCTATCTATACAGTATCAACCTATATTTATTGCTATATGGTATCTATTTATCTATCTATACAGTATCAACCTATCTTTATTGCTATACAGTATATATTTATCTATCTATACAGTATCAACCTATCTTTATTGCTATATGGTATCTATTTATCTATCTATACGTATCAACCTATCTTTATTGCTATACGGTATCTATTTATCTATCTATACAGTATCAACCTATCTTTATTGCCATACAGTATCTATTTATCTATCTATACAGTATCTACCTATCTTTATTGCCATACAGTATCTATTTATCTATCTATACAGTATCAACCTATCTTTATTGCCATACAGTATCTATTTATCTATCTATACAGTATCTACCTATCTTTATTGCTATACGGTATCTATTTATCTATCTATACAGTATCAACCTATATTTATTGCTATATGGTATCTATTTATCTATCTATACAGTATCAACCTATCTTTGTTGCTATACAGTATCTATTTATCTATCTATACAGTATCAACCTATCTTTATTGCTATATGGTATCTATTTATCTATCTATACAGTATCAACCTATCTTTATTGCTATACGGTATCTATTTATCTATCTATACAGTATCAACCTATCTTTATTGCTATACAGTATCTATTTATCTATCTATACAGTATCAACCTATATTTATTGCTATATGGTATCTATTTATCTATCTATACAGTTTCAACCTATCTTTATTGCTATACAGTATCTATTTATCTATCTATACAGTATCAACCTATATTTATTGCTATATGGTATCTATTTATCTATCTATACAGTATCAACCTATCTTTATTGCTATACAGTATATATTTATCTATCTATACAGTATCAACCTATCTTTATTGCTATATGGTATCTATTTATCTATCTATACGTATCAACCTATCTTTATTGCTATACGGTATCTATTTATCTATCTATACAGTATCAACCTATCTTTATTGCCATACAGTATCTATTTATCTATCTATACAGTATCTACCTATCTTTATTGCCATACAGTATCTATTTATCTATCTATACAGTATCAACCTATCTTTATTGCCATACAGTATCTATTTATCTATCTATACAGTATCTACCTATCTTTATTGCTATACGGTATCTATTTATCTATCTATACAGTATCAACCTATATTTATTGCTATACGGTATCTATTTATCTATCTATACAGTATCAACCTATCTTTATTGCTATACGGTATCTATTTATCTATCTATACAGTATCTACCTATCTTTATTGCTATATGGTATCTATTTATCTATCTATACAGTATCAACCTATCTTTATTGCAATACAGTATCTATTTATCTATCTATACAGTATCAACCTATCTTTATTGCTATACGGTATCTATTTATCTATCTATACGTATCAACCTATCTTTATTGCCATACAGTATCTATTTATCTATCTATACAGTATCAACCTATCTTTATTGCCATACAGTATCTATTTATCTATCTATACGTATCAACCTATCTTTATTGCTATATGGTATCTATTTATCTATCTATACAGTATCAACCTATCTTTATTGCCATACAGTATCTATTTATCTATCTATACAGCATCAATCTATCTTTATTGCTATACGGTATCTATTTATCTATCTATACAGTATCTACCTATCTTTATTGCTATACAGTATCTATTTATCTATCTATACAGTATCAACCTATCTTTATTGCTATACAGTATCTATTTATCTATCTATACAGTATCAGCCTATCTTTATTGCTATATGGTATCTATTTATCTATCTATACAGTATCAACCTATCTTTATTGCCATACAGTATCTATTTATCTATCTATACAGTATCAACCTATCTTTATTGCTATACGGTATCTATTTATCTATCTATACAGTATCAACCTATCTTTATTGCTATACAGTATCTATTTATCTATCTATACAGTATCAACCTATCTTTATTGCTATACGGTATCTATTTATCTATCTATACAGTATCAACCTATCTTTATTGCCATACAGTATCTATTTATCTATCTATACAGTATCAACCTATCTTTATTGCTATACAGGATCTATTTATCTATCTATACAGTATCAACCTATCTTTATTGCTATACAGTATCTATTTATCTATCTATACAGTATCAACCTATCTTTATTGCTATACAGTATCTATTTATCTATCTATACAGTATCAACCTATCTTTATTGCTATACAGTATCTATTTATCTATCTATACAGTATTAACCTATCTTTATTGCCACACAGTATCTATTTATCTATCTATACAGTATCAACCTATCTTTATTGCTATATGGTATCTATTTATCTATCTATACAGTATCAACCTATCTTTATTGCTATACAGTATCTATTTATCTATCTATACAGTATCAACCTATCTTTATTGCTATACAGTATCTATTTATCTATCTATACAGTATCAACCTATCTTTATTGCTATACAGTATCTATTTATCTATCTATACAGTATCAACCTATCTTTATTGCTATACGGTATATATTTATCTATCTATACAGTATCAACCTATATGTATTGCTATATGGTATCTATTTATCTATCTATACAGTATCAACCTATCTTTATTGCCATACAGTATCTATTTATCTATCTATACAGTATCAACCTATCTTTATTGCCATACAGTATCTATTTATCTATCTATACAGTATCTACCTATCTTTATTGCTACACAGTATCTATTTATCTATCTATACAGTATCAACCTATCTTTATTGCCATACAGTATCTATTTATCTATCTATACAGTATCTACCTATCTTTATTGCTATACGGTATCTATTTATCTATCTATACAGTATCTACCTATATTTATTGCTACACAGTATCTATTTATCTATCTATACAGTATCAACCTATCTTTATTGCCATACAGTATCTATTTATCTATCTATACAGTATCAACCTATCTTTATTGCCATACAGTATCTATTTATCTATCTATACAGTATCAACCTATATTTATTGCTATATGGTATCTATTTATCTATCTACAGTATCAACCTATCTTTATTGCCATACAGTATCTATTTATCTATCTATACAGTATCTACCTATCTTTATTGCTATACGGTATCTATTTATCTATCTATACAGTATCTACCTATCTTTATTGCTATATGGTATCTATTTATCTATCTATACAGTATCAACCTATCTTTATTGCCATACAGTATCTATTTATCTATCTATACAGTATCAACCTATATTTATTGCTATATGGTATCTATTTATCTATCTACAGTATCAACCTATCTTTATTGCCATACAGTATCTATTTATCTATCTATACAGTATCTACCTATCTTTATTGCTATACGGTATCTATTTATCTATCTATACAGTATCTACCTATCTTTATTGCTATATGGTATCTATTTATCTATCTATACAGTATCAACCTATCTTTATTGCCATACAGTATCTATTTATCTATCTATACAGTATCAACCTATATTTATTGCTATATGGTATCTATTTATCTATCTATACAGTATCAACCTATCTTTATTGCCATACAGTATCTATTTATCTATCTATACAGCATCAACCTATCTTTATTGCTATACGGTATCTATTTATCTATCTATACAGTATCAACCTATCTTTATTGCTATACGGTATCTATTTATCTATCTATACAGTATCAACCTATCTTTATTGCTATACGGTATCTATTTATCTATCTATACAGTATCAACCTATCTTTATTGCCATACAGTATCTATTTATCTATCTATACAGTATCAACCTATCTTTATTGCTATACAGGATCTATTTATCTATCTATACAGTATCAACCTATCTTTATTGCTATACAGTATCTATTTATCTATCTATACAGTATCAACCTATCTTTATTGCTATACAGTATCTATTTATCTATCTATACAGTA
The DNA here is from genome assembly GCF_036172605.1 of Pelobates fuscus. Lineage (NCBI taxonomy): Eukaryota > Metazoa > Chordata > Amphibia > Anura > Pelobatidae > Pelobates > Pelobates fuscus. The sequence continues at coordinate 1,127,441 of NC_086324.1, read as the reverse complement.
TCAACCTATCTTTATTGCTATACAGTATCTATTTATCTATCTATACAGTATTAACCTATCTTTATTGCCACACAGTATCTATTTATCTATCTATACAGTATCAACCTATCTTTATTGCTATATGGTATCTATTTATCTATCTATACAGTATCAACCTATCTTTATTGCTATACAGTATCTATTTATCTATCTACACAGTATCAACCTATCTTTATTGCTATACAGTATCTATTTATCTATCTATACAGTATCAACCTATCTTTATTGCTATACAGTATCTATTTATCTATCTATACAGTATCAACCTATCTTTATTGCTATACGGTATATATTTATCTATCTATACAGTATCAACCTATATGTATTGCTATATGGTATCTATTTATCTATCTATACAGTATCAACCTATCTTTATTGCCATACAGTATCTATTTATCTATCTATACAGTATCAACCTATCTTTATTGCCATACAGTATCTATTTATCTATCTATACAGTATCTACCTATCTTTATTGCTATACGGTATCTATTTATCTATCTATACAGTATCTACCTATCTTTATTGCTATATGGTATCTATTTATCTATCTATACAGTATCAACCTATCTTTATTGCCATACAGTATCTATTTATCTATCTATACAGTATCAACCTATATTTATTGCTATATGGTATCTATTTATCTATCTACAGTATCAACCTATCTTTATTGCCATACAGTATCTATTTATCTATCTATACAGTATCTACCTATCTTTATTGCTATACGGTATCTATTTATCTATCTATACAGTATCTACCTATCTTTATTGCTATATGGTATCTATTTATCTATCTATACAGTATCAACCTATCTTTATTGCCATACAGTATCTATTTATCTATCTATACAGTATCAACCTATATTTATTGCTATATGGTATCTATTTATCTATCTATACAGTATCAACCTATCTTTATTGCTATATGGTATCTATTTATCTATCTATACAGCATCAACCTATCTTTATTGCTATACGGTATCTATTTATCTATCTATACAGTATCAACCTATCTTTATTGCTATACAGTATCTATTTATCTATCTATACAGTATCAGCCTATCTTTATTGCTATACAGGATCTATTTATCTATCTATACAGTATCAACCTATCTTTATTGCTATACAGTATCTATTTATCTATCTATACAGTATCTACCTATCTTTATTGCTATACAGTATCTATTTATCTATCTATACAGTATCAACCTATCTTTATTGCCACACAGTATCTATTTATCTACCTATACAGTATCAACCTATCTTTATTGCTATACGGTATCTATTTATCTATCTATACAGTATCAACCTATCTTTATTGCTATACAGTATCTATTTATCTATCTATACAGTATCAACCTATCTTTATTGCTATACGGTATCTATTTATCTATCTATACAGTATCAACCTATCTTTATTGCTATACGGTATCTATTTATCTATCTATACAGTATCAACCTATCTTTATTGCTATACAGTATCTATCTATCATACCAGTGATGGCAAACCTTTTTGAGCCCGAGTGCCCAAACTGCAATACATGCCAACTTTTTTTTCCTTAATGTGCCAACACAGCAATTAAACCTCAATACTGAGGTTTAAGTTTAGAAAAAACAACTCGTACTGCTGTCCGAACTAATTAACAACTTTTGTTTTAAAAGAACACAACAACAGAGAGTTCAGTGATACAAATTTTAAATAATGATATAAATAGATAAAATTAAGCTTATATTTATTAGTATCTCCAACAAATGCAATACATACACACACAGACTCTTCTTATTCCCCCCTCCCCTCTTCTTATTCCCCCCCTCCCCTCTTCTTATTCCCCCCCTCCCCTCTTCTTATTTCCCCCTCCCCTCTTCTTATTCCCCCCCTCCTCTCTTCTTATTCCCCCCCTCCCCTCTTCTTATTTCCCCCCTCCCCTCTTCTTATATCCCCCCTCCCCTCTTCTTATTCCCCCCCTCCCCTCTTACTCCCCCCTCCCCTCTTCTTATTCCCCCCCTCCCCTCTTCTTATTCCCCCGCTCCCCTCTTCTTATTCCCCCCCTCCCCTCTTCTTATTCCCCCGCTCCCCTCTTCTTACCCCCTCCCCTGTAGCGTGGCCGAGCTGCTTTCCGGTCCGCGGTCCCGGCCGGAGTGATGGGAAGGTGCACGCTCAGTGTGCACTTCCTGTCAGTCTGGCCGGTTACAGGAAACAGAAACTCTGCGCGGAACAGGAGTTTCTGTTTCCTGTAACCGGCCGGACTGACAGGAAGGTGCACACTCAGTGTGCACCTTCCCATCACCCATCACTCCGGCCGGGACCGCGGACCGGAGACAGGCTCGGCCACGCTACAGGGGAGGGGAGGGAGGGGAGAAGCTGCTGCAGCCGTCTGAGCGCTCTTTACAGAGCGCTCGGCGGCTGCAGCATTTAAAGGGCCGGCCCACCGCGGCCGGTCCAAAAAGAATTTCGGGCGGCCTGGGGGGCAATTGCCTCCCTGCCCCCCGGCCCAGCCCGCCCCTGTGTGTAACCATGTGCTCAATGTCTGCCTCTATCCCTGGATAATTGGATTACTTCCCCCCATTGTCTCCAGGATAGATGCCTTTTGTAAAACCTGTGTGAGCCAGATTTTGCCATGCTGCCAGCCAGGGCCCAAAATATACTTTTACTAACTTTTGAACCCCTGGTCTGATTCATGCCAATTTGTAATATGTTGTTCCCCTGAATGGATTGATTGTGGATATGTATTTTTATGTGAATGTGATGTATGGTTTTAAAGTTACAGAGTATGTGTGGAAACTGTATTTTTACTGTATGTAATAATTATGTTAACTGTTTATCTGAGGGGAGGGGATGTGTGGGTTGTACTGTTACTTGATTGGTTATTTTATGCCTCCCCCTGGGTGTGTCCTGTATGTGCAAAACCGTAATAAAAACCAGGCTGGGTGTGCCAGCACCTCAGACCACTGCTTGACCCTCAACATGGAGCCTTGTCTCGTTCTTGGGGGGATTCACTGTATGCTGTTGGAGATTGATTGCTAGGAGTGTAAGCTGATGTCTGCTTTTCCTGTTCGTCTGCTAGCAGCTATTCGTGAGGTTCCAGTTTGGAGTGCTTTTTTGTATCCAGTTCAGGAGTTTGGTGTTCTGCAGTAGCTGTGCCTGTCTCTCAGAAAGGGGCATATCGCCTAAACGGATTTTAACCCCTTGTCTGCTGAAACGGTCCGTTACATCATCCAAATAAACATCTAGTGGAATATCTGATAACAGGGTTCACCCAGGGCTTTCTCGCGGGTCTCATAACCATTCCCCCAGGGACGCTGAAATGCCCCAACCTCCTGTCAGCCTGCCTAGATCCAGAAGCCACCGACACTCTCCTTTCCACAGAAATTGCACTAGGTTTCATGGTCGGCCCCTTCACCTCCTCACCGTTTTCCTCCTGGCGCACCAAACCCATTGGCATAGCTGTACATAAATATTCAAATTAAAAGCGTCTGATTATTGATTTATCGGCACCGCACTCCTCTTTTGTTCCCAGCATTACTGCACTCATTTCCGCAGACAAATTCTCACTACAGTACGTAAAAATCAACAACGCCATACAAGCCATCATCTCAACCGGTAACAACGCTTGGCTTAGTAAAATGGACATAACTAACGCATTTAAATTACTGCCCATGCACCCATCACTTTGGCACTTGCACGGTGTTAAATGGCGTAACAGGTACTATTTTTTCCACACGACTTACTTCGGGTCCAGAAGCAGCCCAAAACAGAAACTCTATGCTGGCTGCTTCTGAACATTACTAGGTGTCACGCAGCCATTCATGACTTAGATGACTTCCTCATAATAGAACCAAGCGCACACACACCCACCAACATTCTCAGCACCTCTGCACTTTTTCCACCCTTGGTGGTCCTTTGTCTCCCTCTAAAACTATCGGACCCACTAATAAACTCACTTTCCTATGGATAGAGCTGGACTCTGGTACCTTCCGTGCCAGTCTCCCCCCCGAAAAATTGGCCTGCCTCAGAGGGGAAATATAAATGTTCCTGCGGAATGATGTATGCACCAGGAAAGAACTTCAGTCCTTACTAGGGTCCCTGAGTTTCGCGATGCGCATCATTCCGCAGGGAAGGTCCTTCGTGTCCAGGCTTTGTCTGCTTCACGGGGTACCGGACGCATGCCCAATTACGTTGGACCAACACGCCAAAGCTGACCTACTCATGTGGGGAAAGTTTTTGACTGTGTGGAACGGTATCTCCATGTTTATTCCCCCTCTCTCCGACTCCTCACCCTGCATTTACACTGACGCTGCATCCAACACGGGGTTCACAGCTATATTCGGGAATCACTGGTTTAGGGGTCACTGGCCCACTGAGACGGATGCCTTGCCGGGTTTTTAGAGAAACATCTCCCCTTTTTGAAATTTATCCCATCATGGCGGCCGCACACACCTGGGGTCACCTCTGGTCCGGCAGGGCAGTAAGATGCTATTCCGACAATTCGTCAGCTTGCGATATCATTAACAAACGGCGCTCATCCTCCCTTACCATTATGTGGCCGATCCGCAAGCTGACCTGGCTGGCAGCAACCGTCCAGTTCCACTTAATTTTCTTTCACATCCCGGGTATTCACAACACGTCCGCTGATGCTCTGTCTCGATCTCAATTCCAGGTATTTTTCCAGGCACTCCCGTCAGCCCACCATCAACCATCCAGAACACAGACGTTTCACGAGTTACTCCTGGATTAAACATACTTATGCACCACGCTAGGGCTCTCACACACCAAGCACTATCACCCAACACAACTATCACCTACAATAGGGCACTTACCATCTTCAATAAATTCACAGCGGAATTTGGATTACAAGGTGATTTGTCTACCCAAACCATGGTGGCTTTTGCCTCTTTTTCCACTTACACTTAAAACTATACCTCACGGGGGTGCAGCATCACAGCCTCACTAATTTCCCTTACAACACCCCCTTTTTTGTCATCATACCCCATTAAGAAAATCTTAAAGGGCATCTTTAAAGTTTCGGTTCCAGTTATCACCACCAGACTTCCAATAGATGGGCCGATCTTCAGACTACTCAGCAATCTCCTTGACGAATCCCCATTTGATAATAAACACAAACCTGGTGATCAAATCGGCTATCTATCTAGCTTTTTATGGGTTCCTAAGACCTAGGGAATTTACTGTTGTTTGTCAAGGAGATACCACACACAGCCTTAAAACCTCACAACTCACTAAAGTAGACGATTATTACATTCTCACTATTCCATCTACCAAAACTAATCATTCACCACACCCACTATCATCCCTCTCTTTCCAACAGACAATGCTTGGTGCCCAGTTAAGGCACTAGACCACCTACGGTCTACAAATAACGCACAATTTGCAAACTCACCACTCTTGCAACTACAAGGGCACCCACTCACTACAGCAAAATTCACCACGCATGTTAGAATTTTTATTGGGGTAATTGGGTTACAACCCAGCTTCATCCTCCGGGCATAGGAACCGCTTCAGCAGCTTCTAGTTCTAACACTCCGGTCCACATCATTAAAAGACTGGGTCATTGGAAATCCTCTATATACAATACGTACATTCCACGACCAGAACGAGAGCTTCGCCAGGCCTTCAGGAATTTAGTCATGTAAACAAATGCAATAAAGTGTGTTTTTTCGAACTTCTCTTTGCCCTCTTTTATTTACAGGCCCACTCGGATGTTGGTTTCGGCACACCACAACCAACTTTTCATATGAAACAATATCCATTTCATATTAAATTCCGAGCACAAGTAGAAAGGCCATTAGGCCTGAATTTGTGGGAGGAGTAAGTCCCCTACTTAAACCACTAGCCCCTACTCACCTCTGACGTTCGAGTTCAAGTGTTCCCCACCCACCAGCACCCTTAGAACAATTCTCCTTGGTGGGCCCTCTTTTATTTACAGGCCCACTCGGACGTTGGTTTCGGCACACCACAACCAACTTTTCATATGAAACAATATCCATTTCATATTAAATTCCGAGCACAAGTAGAAAGGCCATTAGGCCTGAATTTGTGGGAGGAGTAAGTCCCCTACTTAAACCACTAGCCCCTACTCACCTCTGACGTTCGAGTTCAAGTGTTCCCCACCCACCAGCACCCTTAGAACAATTCTCCTTGGTGGGCCCTCTTTTATTTACAGGCCCACTCGGACGTTGGTTTCGGCACACCACAACCAACTTTCATATCAAACAATATCCATTTCATATTAAATTCCGAGCACAAGTAAAAGCCATGTTCTTCAGATTATGGGTTAAAAACTCCCCCCAAAAATGTATAAGGGAAGTCTCATCAATATCATATACCAGATATTGAAGAATCACAGCAACAGGACATAATTTCAGCCACACCGCTTTACATTCCCAGCGGACTGGATGCGCTGCATCTTCCCGGATCAGATTCATTTGGATACCAAGGGTTAAACACACGGATGGAGGGGTTGGGCAGCACTGAACGCGGCTCTACTGGAGCCAAAACACGTCTGCTTTTGGGCGGAACTCACATTCAAGGACTTTTTTGCGGTGACTTATTTTAGCCCAAGAGCTTTTTGTGCACACTGCTTTTTACAATGACCCTATTTTCTACAGCTCTGCTTTTGCAGGATACACTATTACACATTTGGAATTATTGGTTTGTCTTTATGGTTTTTCACATGTGACCACTATTCATTTTCTACTGCTGTTTCTAAGTATAGATTGTGTGTTCCCAGTGAGTGGAAATATTTTGTGTGTAACATTTTTTCTATATTTACAGAATGACACTAACCTTTTAATTTGTCCAGATCAAGTGACTATATGAAACAACAAAAAGCTAAAAATGACATGTAGAGTGAAGGACCACTATATGCACCCACACACAGACCACATCATCTCAATGAAATTGTCTTGGTGCCATGCCCCTCCCCCGCAGTTGAAAACATGGGCATTCGGCAGGAGCGGCGCTTCCATAAATTAGCCGAGTAAAACTATTATAATCAGATGGTCTCAGAGCCCATATGATTGGCGTAGCATTTTACAGCACATGTGCACTAACCTCCTTGTGGGAAAACACTAGATTAGCTGAGACAATTTCAATCAAGGAGGCAGAGTTTGAGGGAGGAGACCAGCGCAGCCTTTGTAGGAGGTTAAATACCCCACCCCCCCCTTTTTATTTTTTACAGTGACCAGAGCACTCTAGCGTTGGGAAAACATTTTTATTCATAATCCTATAGTGTTCATTTAAAGGGACACTATATGTGGCAAACCTAGCCACTTCTGGAATCCTGGACTTTACTTGCCATAAAGGTTGTCTGTATTGTATGCTGTGTAATATATGTCCTCTGCTGTGTATTATGTGTCCATTGTAATTCGTATGCTAGCAGCCGTAAGCCGCTAGCATTCAGTCACTTCGTTTCACGAACAGCGACTATCCGGGCCGTTCGTGAAACGAATATGGGCCCCCCTGATAGACCACACATTAAGAGACGTGTGGCGCTCGTTGACCGATTGCAACAATGTTGCAATCGGTAATTAAGTGTATTCCTAGGTGGCCGTCGTTCGGCTACCGACCACGCGGCGGTAGGCCATCTTGGATTCTTTGTTCCCCAGCGGTGTTTTGTCGTCGAGCGCGTGGAACTAAAAACGGCTGCTCGACGACACGAACACCGCTACACTTACAGGCCGTTCGGGAGCTCCGGTATTCCCCTATTACGTTTCCCATTAGTATTCGGTACATCTGAAACGAACTTAATAGACTAATGTATTTCATGTGGCGTTCGGTCAGTTTAGCTGGGATCTGAGCGGTATTCACACGAAATGTACCCTAAGACCCCAGCTATCTACTGAACACCGGTTCGTGTAAATCAGACGAATATTGTTAAAGTTATCGATTTAAAGGTGAATTGCCGGTTCTGTTGCACAAGGGGATAATCCACTTAACAGTATATTCCAGTGGGAGTATCCCTCTCGTGCAGCGGTGCCTGATGGGAGAAATGTACCAAATGTTAAGTCCCCCATGTAGTCCCTTACTGTATCACCCCTGCTTTGTCAGTAAGGAAACCCCTTGCATGGGGACTTGCATAAATACTGGAAGTTCTGAATAAAGCTGCTAGTTGACTCCCAGACTGTGTTTCGGCCGGTTATTGGGAGGATTGGGGATTTTGCCTTACTTTTCAGCGCTGACTGTGGATTTACCTGTTATACCAGCGGAGATCGTGGATTCGAATACTACACTCCGCTACACTAAAGTCACCACAGCTTATTGTACAGTATACAGCTTATTGTATTTGTTCCGGTGAGTAGAATCATTCCCTTCAGGCTTTTTGCTGTAAACACGGTTTGTTTCAGAGAAAATGCAGTGTTTACATTACAGCCTAGTGATAACTTCACTGGCCACGCCTCAGATGGCTGCTAGAGGGGCTTCCTGGGGCAGTGCTGCACAGTGTGACTGACATTCAGTGTCTCCACCCTCTGAGGAAAGTTCAGTGTCTGCATGCAGAGATGCATTGATTAAATGTATCTATGAAGCGATGCTGATTGGCCAGAGCTGTGTTTGACTTGTGCTGGCTCTGCCCCCTGATCTGCCTCCTTAACAAGCTCACTTATGATTATTTCAGGCATGAAGGCAGATCAGAAGCAGAGGCAGCAGCTGCAGACTAGAATAAAGTTAAGATTTTACTATATATAGGGGGGCTGGGGCAAGATGGTCTTTTTAACATTATAGGGCAGGCGTAGGCAACCATAGGCACTCCAGATGCTTTGCACTACACCTCCTATGATGCTTTGCTAGCATTATGGGTATAAGAACATTATGGAGGATGTAGTCCACAACATCTGGAGTACCGAAAGTTTTCTACCCCTGCAATAGGGTCAGGAACACAAACTTATAGTGTTCCTTTAACCCCTTAAGGACCAAATTTCTGGAAAAAAGGGAATCATGACATGTCACGTGTCCTTAAGGGGTTAAGCAAGCAGGGCACACTTCATACAAATAGAGTTTCTTGGAAGCAGCCAGTATTTTGTGTATCTGTAAATTTTAAGCAAAGCTGTGATTCAGGGTGAACTGGAAACCCAACTGTAAATTTCAGGATAAAAAACAGGAAAAAAATTGTAAGACTTTTATTCCATCAGCGATATTTTATTTTAGCGTTCACATCACAATTCACCATTTAGAGAAAATGGTTATATAGAATGTAGAAAGTCTGAATTCACAGCAATTTATAAGTAAATTGCCAATTCCAAGCCCAATTAGTGCAGTTAGACAATTAGCCAAGATAGAAATGTACAAATCCACGAAAATGTCTTAAAATGTGCAATTGTTTGATCAATTACAAGCAACGGACAGCCTAGTGCATAGTCAGCACCTGGAACTTTGGACATTACCAACCAGAAGAGACCTGGAATCTCCTCAATATGGTTAACAGGATATAAAAGAGACACAACTAGTGCTTGTAAAAAGATTTCTTGGTTTTTATTTCCATATTTTTAGGCTTCACAAATTATTCTTTTAACCATTTATTTTAATCAGAAAACGACCATACAACTGCAGTTATCAATCACTAGTCTTTATAAGCAGAAAGCATTGGGAATAATAGAAGCAGATTGGTTCTGTCAACCTCAGCCTAACAGCAGCTTAAGAAGGAACCGAAAGCTACAAATTGGTCCAAGGATAAAGTAATTTTCCAGATCTCATGTACCATGTTCTATAGAGATTTTACATGGAACACACATGCACTGTTTAGAAACACATGTGCACAAACCATGTTCATATGGTTGCTGACAAAGTCCAGTAACATATGCAAGCCACTGTATTTTGAGGAATTAACAATTATCCAAGGGGCCCGAACGACTCCTGGGGTCTTTGCCCTGTGCTTCAGGACACGTTAACAAGCGGTCCAAACATACAAGAAAACCAGATGGCCCCTCACACACAGAGCTTAGGACATGACCCCAAACACAGGGTTGTGACGACAGATGCTCGGCCCAATCTCTTCGTAGTCCTTCTTGGTGTGACACACTTGGTAAAATTCAGGCTGAAAAAACAAGTAGACAATCATTGAAAGTTGAAAAAAGTCAATATAATATAGTAGTTTAATACTAAAATTGACAGAAAACCAGAACCACAATGAAATAGTCATCCATAGTAAAATAATGATTATGCTAATTAGATCGCCTTATACAAAGCGAGAAGATTCTTCTGTTGGTATATTTGTACAGATAACTCTGACAATGAACTAAGTATATCAGAAACACCTTAGTGGGTAAAGAAGTAAAACTAATAAAATATTTACATGTAGAACACGACTCCTCCGGGTCCTCAACAATAGAAAATACACATACCAGAAAGCAGGTAACTACAATGCAAAAAATAAAGAGAAAAACAGGCCAATATTGCGGTGTACAAAATAATATTAAAATCTGTAAACGTTTCAATCAATTTGGGTTTGTGAGTGTACTTTTACAGATTTTAATATAAATTTTGTACACAGCAATATTGAGCTATGGTTTTCTCTTTATTTTTTGCATTGTAGTTACCTACTTTCTGGAATGTGTTTTTTCAGAGTTATCTGTGAATTGCCTTTGTGATTTTATGTGTGTTCCCCTATCTCTTCGTACATTGTGCCCGCTTCCCTTTCAGGAGTGCCTCCACGAAGGGAATTAATTCACCTTCCAAACGGGGACCACCCCGATACCTCATTTAGAATGTAAGTTTAGAACCTTCACACCTCGCAAGAAAAGTGTCAAACCACAAGGGAAACAATTCATGAGCGCTTCCCTGGGCAGCAGCCATTCATACAGTCGAACGACAGCCAGGGGGAGCGTTCATGGATTGTTTCCCGACTCGTTCGTTTCCCGAATGAGGACCTCTCCAGTGCCCATTAGAACGTTCACACTGATTCATCAGAACGTTCTCACTTGCAACCTACGTGTGAAACCAGCAAAGGAAGTAATTAATGAATGCTCCCCTGGGTGGCCGCTATTTCGTATAGACGAATGCTATCCAGGAGCATTCGTGTCCCGAAAGGAGACTCTTCCCTTGCAGGATTTCACACAGGGACTTTGCGAGCGGAGACAGGTCGAGGGAGGTACCGCTGTGAGGGCCCCTGAGATTGGTGTGGGCACTGGCAAGTTAGGCTGGCTTTTCGGTGCCTGCAGGGACAAAGATCAGCTCTTTTCCAGAGGGCAGGCTTTCTGTGCTTGGGAGACAAAGGGACCGTCCCTTGTTCCCGTGCCTAGACTCCCAGGCACAGAGGCTCCTGGGAAGCGGCGGTCGTGGGAAACCCTATACCTTTAGTGGTGGGAGTTGGGGACAAAGGGAAAGAGTCCTTTCCCGTGCTGGGAACCTAGGAAGGGACACTAGATTTTGGTATGATACACCCCTTGCATGGGGTATGTATAAAAAAAGTCTTGTGTGGCCAATAAAGTGGTTGTTGTGCCTCCAGGACTGTGTGTCGTCCAGTTACTGGGAAGGAAGAGAATCAGTGGAAGTAACCGGTCAGGTTACCTGTGGTTCGCAACATTATCCACTTACATGAAAATGGAAAGTAAATTCAAAGTTTAAGGCTAATTAGAAGAACTGGAAGCAGAAATTACTAAAAAAAAAAAAAAATCCAGTTTCCACTGGAAATACCAAGTATCTTCTTATCCTGTGTTTTAAACCAAAACGGCCTTTTATGTTATTAACAAATAAAAAACACATACCGTGGACGCCAACATGGACCCTCCAAACCAGACAGCATATCTCTGCATGTGATGAGTGATGACCTGGACATCAATTGGCTTTGGCTTAAAAAATAAATAAAGTCAATACATTTAAATTATAATTTTTTTTTTTATTATTACAGGAGAATAAAGCCCAAACACCAGACTTTGAGTAAGTGCCATCTCATTACCTTCAGCCTGCCTCCACTTAACTCCTCGCTAAGCTTCAGTCTGGCATCTACCGTTCTTTTTAAATCTCTCTGCAAACGTCGGCCAAAGTCCCGGAACATCGTTGACCCTCCAGAAAGTACAATATTCTAGAAAGGAAACAGGAAGAAAACAGTAATTTACTGAACAGCATTAAGACCCAGTACATGACACCATCTATGGAAGATATTGATAAATGGTAACCAACTCTTAGAACAAGACTGTGACACCTTTTCCCAGTTCAGCAGAATACGGGTGGTGTGCCATAAAAACAAGTTAATGTCTACTTCTAGAGCCAAATTCTTCCATCAGTCTAGAATCCAATGGAATCCATTAACGATCTATCTTGGTACCTTGTTCAGTTTGCATTGACCAGCACTCTCAGTGATTACAGGTGTCGGAGAATGTCATACACTGATTAACCATGGTTTTATTCCATGTATCTAAACATGTAAAAAAAGTCAAGTCTTTGCATCCAGGTACCAAAGAGAAAGGTGGGAATTGCAGTCACATGTTTACTCTAAGCACCTGGACAACGAACATTCATTAACCCCTTATAGAGAGCAGGTGGGAGGGATAGCAGTGGCAGCAGGAGGAGTGGCTGGAATGACAGGTAGTCCCCCTGCTGCCTGATATAAAATGTAATAAAGTTAAAAACAGTGTAAAATGAAACTCTCTCTCTATACACACACACACGTAAAAAAAATTAGAACGAAATTACACAAATATTTTAACTGTATTTTGATAATATATATCAATATAAAAATACACATAGAACGAAATATATGCATCTATATACATACACACATTTATGTAATATTTTTATGTCCAGTCTTTTTTTAGTAACCACTTAGTCACAAACACTGGCCAAAATTAGCGTTCAAATTAGTTTTTTGCATTTTTCACACACAAAGATGAATGATAACTTTGGCCAGTGTTTGTTACTAAGTGGCTACTAAAAAAAGACTGGATATACCTCATTTGCAATACCTTGGGTTATCTACTATTGCAAATGGTATGCCATCATGGGGGTAATTCTTATTCCTTGCCTACCATACATACAGTCTCAATGGCAACGTAACCAATCTGGCGAATTGTAATGTGAAAAAAACTGAAAAAATTAAACATGCTATATTTGACCCTGTACTTTACATAGGGGGTACTGTTTTACACGTGAGACATCACGTTAAATGCTTTAAGAAAGACCACTCAACATTTTCAAGTTATCTACATTAAAAAAATGGGGAAACCATATGGTGGCAATGAGCTACTACAAAAAGGCACTCAAAGATGATACAGCCTTTTCTGGACCAGACAGAGGATGTTGGGGAACTTAACTGGACATAATACTTAAACTACCTTCCAAAATCCAGGGTCATCTATAATTCAATAGTGGCAGGAACTGGTATCCCATCATTACAGGGAGAGGTTTTTATTAGGGAACGATGGAGAGAGAACTATACTGGGCTACCCTCCTTTTCAGGCTTGAATCAGGTTATTTGTCCGGATAAAATGTATAAATAAAACTTAAAGGACCACTTTAGTCACCCAGACCACGTCAGCTCAATGAAGTGGTCTGGGTGCCAGGTCCCTCTGGTGTTAACCTTGCAGCTGAAAACATAGTTTCAGAGAAACTAGGGCTCTATAGCATTAGGAATACAGATTAATTCCATGTACAATAAAATGTCAGGAAAATTAGTGTAGGGCCTTATTTAAAATAAAAGCGAGGGGGGGTGGAGCCAGACTGCCAAACCGAGCATGCAGCTTGAGCTCCTGCATGGAATCGACGAAAAACGCAGTTTTAAGCTTAAATTTAGGGCTCAAATACAAAAACTTGGAAGTATTTACACACAGGGGAATCCGGGCACACGATACTATACTCACCCTGACGACTATCATCGACGACAGCCTGAGAGCCCGGTGGCGGCCTGCCGGGACTTGGACGGGGGAGAGGCGGCCGATCTACCGGAGTTCGGGCCCTGCACGTGGATCCGCTACACTCAGACGCCCCCCACCCCTCCCCCCGGCGGGGGTTATCCCGGTCCACCTACTATAGAAGGGGGCGCACACATGGAGAACGGGAGGATAGAGGTACCATACGGCGCGAACCTCGTGGCGAGACCAAGATGGCCGCCATGCGGGAAGCCCAGCATAGTTGCCCAAACACTCACTATTTGAAGCCAGGTTTGATGCCATCTGCCGCAAATTCTGGCACCGCATTAACCAGAGAGTAGCCACGACAACCTGCATAACTACCGAGCAGGGGACCCACCCTGAGAAGCATCCGGCAGACAAAACCCAGAGGGAAACCTGGAGGGGGAGACCCCTAGGCCCCCAGACCATGCCGAGTGGAGAGTGATTCGGAACGAGAAGGGGACACGCTCAGGCAACAACTCCTCATCCTACAGGCCATCCTGGGCCAAAGGCCAACCGGAGAATACCTCCAAGGCACCGACCACATTGCCCGAAGCCCGACCGCTGCTCTCGGCGACAGAACACACGGGCACCCGAAAAAGGGAAGACCCGGTCTCAAGGAGCTCCCGAGTCTGTGGGACACAGGTGATGGCCTTCTTCACGGCTTGGGGCTGGTGGGCGGCATCGCAACATTCACCTGGGGACAAACACCCGGTACCTCCACATGGGCATCGATTGATCGGGAACTCATAGGTCGGTGGGACCTGCACATAGACGCTCCCAGCTGTGAGCCTCATTACTTATCTGGAACCCCACTCGGACTGTCCACATTGCCTGACACGAGCACTAGGGTCCTCCATAACTTGCTCAATAGCCCACTGCAGCCAAATGCTATGCAGGTCTCTTAAAGTGTAAAACAGGCTTGACGTTTTTCACCTGTCTATATAGCTTCATTAAATGCACCACATCTTTTCTTTTACTCCTCAGTTTATAGAGCATGCAATTACAAAGCCTATTTGGTCACTATGACTATACCGTGTTAACTGTGCTGTACCAACTGACCTCAACTAAGCTTGCTTATACTGTATGACTTGATAGGCCTGTATCTCAGCCAGTTAATATTTGAATGTCTAAGGGGATAACATCCTAAGTTCCAGTGAGATAGCCAGGCTAGGTAGGGCCACAAAAATTGCCGCAGGAGAACTCTTAACACTATACCTAGTGACATAGTAACCACACTGTATGATGTGTCAGCCTAGAAAGTCTTACTTCTTAGCTAGACGTGGGCTCCTACCCTACCTCCAGTGATCCCATATACAGTCTACGTATATCATACCTTCTATTGTAATAAGCCTGTGCAGTTAATTATGCCATATGCACTAAACACAACAGTTCAGCATGTTTAAGTTTTACGAACCTACAAAAAATGAGGCATCGCTATCTAGGAAATGTTATTTACTGCTGTGATATCCCTAACGTGTATTCAAAATTGCACATTTCCCTTCTTTTCTATTTCTGTACCCCAACTCACTTGCCTTAATAAAAGAAAGATTGACAAAAAAAAAAGCGAGAAGCCATATTCACCTCTAAAGAGAATACAAAGTGTAGCGCGTATAACATGACTTTGTTGGTATGTTCCTGGAGAACTGGTGTTATCTCCCAAGAACAAACATGAGTCATGTTCCAGGAATGAGATCATGAGTCTTTTTATTGCCTTTCAATTTACTGAATTCAAAGTTAAAATAACCCAGAGAAAACCCTTAAACATGTGAAACGATAAATAATCACATACCCCATACAAATTAAGGTAAACCCTTATATCATTAGATCAGATAAGGGGACTATATTAAAAGATAGATTATGCATAATAATCTAGATATTCAGAGTGTAGTTATCTGTGGTAATAGACCATCGTTAAAACCAAGACTACCTGAGCTCATTAACGTGTTGTGGGTACAGTGCCTCTGTCAACCTTTTAACGTAAAACAATGCAGATTGCGATAGAACCTGGGTCAGTGAGGTTTAAAAAGATTACAAGAAGATTATAAAATCTCAAGCCCTTGCTCAGTGCAATTCAAGGATTTCTTTTGAGACAAAAGAAAACTGATTTCCAATGAAGTGTAACTAAAGCAAACAAAAGAATGTCTGTTCATTAAATGCATTTTAGTTTATACTAGACTCCACCAAATGCACCAATATTATACGATGGAGGTCTATGTAGAAGATTTACTCAGGACGATCCTGACACCTAGAGATTAAAACCAGTTTTGGTAATCTACGAAATGGTTCCTACTAAATTTAGAATAACTTGATATTATCAGTGCTTTCCACCCTTTGGCTCCATAATACCTTATTTGGTTATTTTTTTCCAAAGTACAGATGAAATAATTTTTATTAAGTCACTATCCATTAGAAATCGTAATTAACTCTGTACAGTGGCTACATACCGGGGTCGTGGCTGCGACTAGGCCCGGCATGTAGCCACTGGGCCAGCCTCTTCTCCTGGGGGGCCCAGAAGCCAGCCACCTCAGGGCCCCCCCGAGGCCGGCCCTGCTGTCACCCGGCGAGCAGGCTGGCGGGCACGCAAGGGAGCACTTTCCCTGGCTGAGTGCTTCCTCTTCAGCTCCCTCGCGCGCCGCATAGGGATGCCGGCGCCGGAAGATGACTCACAGTGAGAATCGCGGAAGCTCCTCTAGCGGCTGTCAATCACCTCTATATTTGAAGTCTACGTGTATATTTTTTAAAATTATTTATGTAATTTTGTATATGGATATATATATCACATATTTTTATTTATATATATACACATATATAATGTCATTCTAAGTGTATTTTGATACAGTTAGAATATATATTTTAAATATTTTTAATTTATTTTTATTTACTTATTTGTATATATTTAGTTATGTATAATAACTGTTGGAGCGATCACATGGTCGCGGGGTCCTAATTCGTTGAGGGGGGACACCAGGAGCAATGCGGAACAGTGGCGACCAGGTAAGTAAATATCGATATGACAGTTCAGGACCGGCATCGGTCCTCAAGGGTATTTTTCCGATGACGATCCTGAACCATCAGCGGTCGTGAAGGGGTTAAAGACGGCTAGATTTCTCTTTGATTAGACCCTGGTTTGCAGGCTGTGGGTGTCTGCTGTTAGAACAGTTATACAGTTCACTCCTTCATTGAAATCAGTTGCCAACATGCTGCATTAATACTTGGTGCTGTGGCTTTTTGCTGGTCCTTTGTAATACACATGACCGATGTCTCATTTGGATTCATGTCTTTTATACAATATTCACTTTGTAATGAAACTATTTTCATGCAGTTGTGTCTATAATCTTTGTCACTGAAATCAATGAAACCGTTTTATGTCAGGTTCCCATTTATCATATATGCTTCGCATAATCCACTTTCTTTGTCAAACTATTGTGATAAACTGCATTTTATAATGAAATGTGCCAACAGCTGTAATGTGAAAACACCAATAAAGTGTTCCATGAGAAGAAACACCAAGTCAATTCAGACTACCGAGTCCCTTCAAGATTACTGGCGGATTTCATGAACATGCCCAGAATGCACTGATAATATAATATAAATAGTGTTAGTTAGTGTGTACCCTGAAAGCCATTGCTTCCCATACCTTGTAAAGAGGACGCCTGACGTCAATAGGACAGTTTTGGATTACCTCGTCCACCACTTCAGAAATTGGCTGGGTGAAATCTGGATTGGCAAACTAGAAAACAGAGTAATTGTATAATAAATTCAATATTCAGACAAACTTTAATTTGTATATTTCAAAATAAAAAAAAAAAAGGACGTTCTGGAAACCAATCCAACTTGAGCTCAATTGATAGGCGGCATTATCATCATTGCTTTTTGAGAAATCTATAGACAGAAATAACTACACTCTTGGGCCATGTTCCCTTTTCACTCTCCTGCTCTGTACAGACGCAGAGCTGCAGGAGAGGACAGCCAGGAAGACATGACATCTATACTAACAGGCACGTCTGCAGATCTAGATTTTCATTTTATTATCATAGGTTTAAGGCAGGGGTAGGCTACATCTCTTTAAAATGCTGGCAAAGAATCATTTGAGATGTCTACAACATCTAGGGTGCTGAAGGTTGCCTAGCCCTGGTCGAAGAAGCATGTCTAACTTGCATTTCCAGATTGCAATTGGAACTAGGTGATAAACAGGTCCCCAAAATCACTACTGCACTAATGCAGCTGAAGCTGGATGCATATTTGTTTGATCAGTAATTTGGGAATAAAATACAAAACAGGATATATGCTGGGACACTGAAATTCAGGATTCTTAGCGGCAAAGAATGCAGAGATTTTATATATATATGGTCACAATATGGCTCTTACCTCTGGGTGAAAGAAGATTTCAGGCCCCAAGAACCTCTCATAACCAACGTCGATACTAAACTCCTTCTTGGAGACCGCATTTACCCCGGTATACTGCTTGATCCACTTCAGGCCATCTGTGTCATACTTGCTGAATTCTTTAACCAAGTCAGGGCAGACGTAGCTAAAACGTTCCTACAAGTAAAAGATACATTCATCTTCCTTCTGCTCCTAACATAGAAACATAGAATGTGACGGCAGATAAGAACCATTCAGCCCATCTAGTCTGCCCAATTTTCTAAATACTTTCATTAGTCCCTGGCCTTATCTTATAGTTAGGATAGCCTTATGCCTATCCCACGCATGCTTATTATTATTATTATTATTATTGCCATTTATATAGCGCCAACAGATTCCGTAGCGCTTTACAATATTATGAGAGGGGAATTTAACTATAAATAGGACAATTACAAATGAACTTACGGGAACAATAGGTTGAAGAGGACCCTGCTCAATCGAGCTTACATTCTATAGGAGGTGTAAAACACATTAGGATAGGACTTAACCTCTACCACTTCAGCTGGAAGGCTATTCCATGTATCCACTACCCTCTCAGTAAAGTAATACTTCCTGATATTATTTTTAAACCTTTGCCCCTCTAATATAAGACTGTCCTCTTGTTGTGGTAGTTTTTCTTCTTTTAAATATAGTCTCATCCTTTACTGTGTTGATTCCCTTTATGTATTTAAATGTTTCTATCATATCCCCTTGGGGATCTGTCTTGGCATTTGTCTATGTCCATACCCTGGTAGTCTTTCATTTCCCCGTATTGCAATCCATAAACCGCCCCAATCACGGAAACGTACCATTCTTGTCATAACCCAAGTTACGCTTACCTTCACTGCCTTAGCAGTTTCCAGAGACTGCTCGGGAGGAATTCCCACCTCTCGGTCTCTGAGCAGTTGCTGAATGAAGTACGTGATGTCGCGGCCAGCAATGGGGATGTGCTTAATACAACTGCCAATCACATATCCCTCTGCCTGGAGGACAAAGACAGGCATTAACAAACAATGGCAATGCAGAGGAATCTACAGAGCAGGGGTATCGGCAGTGCATTTCAGGAGATGCAAACCTATAAAAAGGGGAAAAGCCCTGGAGGAAGATCTGAACACAGAAAGGGAGACGTAAGGGAAACCAACAGAGAACCTTGGCAAATATCCCTGATTACATTTTAAAAAACAAAACTATATAAAAAGCTTTCATTTTTAAGTTTTGAATAACACATACCACAGGAATGACATGAGTGACCCCATCCCCACTGTCTATGACAGTTCCGGTCAGAGTGCGCTCTCCAACCTGTCTGGATGTCCAAGAAGCAGCCAGAGCGAGTACAGCCTAGAGAGAAAAATCGCAAACAGAAAGCATAAACATAACCAATTACACAATTTAACAAAATCCTATAATCAAACCTGCAGCGCACGGCCCATCAAGAGAACCCGCCTCCGAGCACGGCTCACCAAGAGAACCCGCCGAGGCGCATGGCCCACCATTCAAACAGACCATTGACAGAATCCTTGACACAAACCCAACACACAGAGCTCATTAGAAAGGAATGCTTCACACTTACCAAGTAGGGCACACATACAGTCCATTACATATAAACACTCTCCCTTCCTGTTAAGCCGTAAACCCCACTCAAGCAGGTGTTCATGACATGATAAACCTCAGACCCAGCAGAAGTTCCACTCATCCAAGAACAGTCAAAATCCTGAGCCGCAATGTACATAGACTAACATGGTAAATCAGTAGCCGGAGAGATCACTCACCTGAACCGCAATGTACAATCCGGGAACATTGAAAGACTCAAACATGATCTCTGCAGTGTACTCCCGGTTTTCAGGGGTGTTCAGTGGAGGCTCAGTCTAGCATTGGCAAAGTAAAAGAAAAGAAAGGGTTAAACCAGTGGTAGGGGGACAAAAACAAAATATAATTTGCTATAAAAGATAACTACTTACCACTCTATTGTACAGTGTCAACAATGCAGCCATCATGCCAGGTTGGTGGTTGTTACACTAATGAAATACCTCTACTTAATGGGACACTACAGGTAGCAAAACAACTATCTTAATGAAGCAGTTTTGGTGTATAGATCGTGCCACTGCAGTCTCACTGCTCAATTCTGTGTCATTTAGGAGTTTATACAGATCTGGCCACACCTCCCCTGGCTGTGACTGACAAAGCCTTCCTAAACACTTCCTGTAAAGAGATCTAATGATTAAACGTCCTTTATGGCTCAGTGTGTTTAATTTATAATGTATTATCTCCTGCTTTGTTCATAGCCTTCGAAACCCAACAGGAACCTTCTGTGGCTGATTAAAGGATCACTATAGTGTCAGGAAAACAAACACGTTTTCCTGACACTATACAACCCTTAGGTCCCCCCTACCCACCTTAATCCAGCGCCGGGCTCCCTCTGCGCTGGTGACCTCTCCTCCCACTCCGACATCGGCTTCCGAGTGGAGCAGAATGCGCATGCGCGGCAGGAGCCGCTCGCGCATTCAAACAGTCCATAGGAAAGCATTTCTCAATGCTTTTGTATGGACGTTCTGCACGCTGAATGCGATTTTCGCATCCAGAGACGCAGAAGCGCTTCTAGCGGCTGTCGTTTTCTCTGAAACTGCTATGTTAACATCTGAAGGGTTAAAACCTGGGGGACCTGGCACCCAGACCACTTCATTGAGCTGAAGTGGTCTGAGTAACTATAGTGTCCCTTTAATGTTCATTTTATAGAGCAAGAGATAAACTTCTAAAGCAAGCTAACTTCTGATTAAGAAAGAAACCATTTTTTCATGCAAGGCCGAAGAAACAGAAAAAGTGTTTTAACTCCCAAATGGCAGAGAATTGAGCAGTGAGACTGCAGGGGCATGTTCTATACACCAAAACTGCTTCATTAATCTAAAGGTGTATTGATGCCTATAGTATATTAGTATACATTGATGATATAGTGAATTACACCAACTCTAATGTAAGCTCATTAATATGGGCACAAATGCTTAACTGTGCCCACATCGGTGTTAGAAAGGACTGACATTTGTCACTGGAGCTGCTGTGAGAGCAAGATAAACACTTCTCCTGTGATATCACTGGCATTGATTGTGTTAATAGAGAAATTTGCTGCGATGTAATGGAAGGGTTATTATTGGTATTTATATAAAGCCAACTTATTGTGCATCACTTTACAATATTATAAAAGGGGGGATTTAACAATAACAGAAAATTACAAAATGTTACAGGAACAATAGGTTGATGAGCTTACAGTCTAGAGGGTTACGATATTCTAGCCAGCTCTAGTTGTCACGTGCTGTTGTTTAAAGGACGTTTCTATAAGAGTCAAATAACAGCTGCTGAATTAACCACAAGAGGGATCATATTTTCACAGAACTTTCAGTAAAACCAGTATTTTTACCTGCACAACACTTAGATAACATTTCAGTCCATGACAGCAACACTGACAAAAGTAACAGATTTTATTCAATCTTTTTCACCGATATTTTTGAAGTCAGCAGCAACTTTGCACATCTCACACTAATATATCCGGTTTCAGTCACTTTATACACACCTCAAATACTCTACTAAAATAAACAATATTACTTGTCCCGTCTATACATAAACAGGTAGATAATAAACAAAATAACTTACTAAGGCAGTCAACAAAACAGGAAGGCAGTATATCTACAGATGGAGAGTGACATAAAATGACGTGCAATCAGGTGCTTCCTGCGAGAAACGTCTCACTATCATGAAAACTAGACATCCTTTCATTCAGACTGAGATCAAGCGATTTGTCTGCCTCTAGAAAAATCTAAAGTGACCTGTATTAAATAATGCACACGGGAGAATGTCAACAGCCATTTACTTCCTTCTCAGATCAAGGGCACCCTCATTATCCTCTGTATGGAGAACGTCATATCCAGTTTTCTCCCACCTGCCAATCAATTCTTCAGCATAGAACAACTAACAAGGAAGAGCAGAAGAGAGTTCCCACGGTGGGCCTTCTGCTCTCCACACATAGTAACCACAGAACATGTGTGGTGGTTGCTATGGTTACTTCCTAGCAGATACTAAGAAGGAGTATAGTAAAGCCAGCGTGAAAGGTTTGCCCTGTCAAAGTAAAGCACAGAGGGGACCGGGCTAAGCTAAGGCAGGACTGGAGTGATACCCACAAAGCTCAGAACATGGCGGAGTGAGGAGATTATATCGGAGACAGATTATGTATTCAATGCATTTAATCGGAATATTCTATCCAGTGATGTCTGCACGGATATTGTATGTAATAAACTTCTCGATAACCCCTACCAAAAGAAAGTAATGATCTTCAGGTTCAGCTCGAAGATACTTGAAGATGACTTGCTCCATGAATCTCTCCATGAGGTCCCAGTCCTCCACTATTCCATGACGAATCGGCCACTACAAAAAAACCAAAAAAACAATACTCAATACCCAAACACGAGCATGATGGGGCAATATATACAAGCTGTAATGTGTATCAGTCTATCAAGGTACAAAATAGAACACGTTTATTCCTGGTAAAATGCATTTATGTGCTCTTTCTGTAGCCCCAGATGAGCCCTCATCCCGCACCAATACCTTAGTAGCATAGGTTGGTTTATCGATTGCTTCGTCCCCAATAAAGAAGTCCAGGTCATCGACTCCTTTCATGAGGCGTCTTTGAGCTTGGTCACCAACCTTGGCAGATTCCTTGATGGCGATACCTTAGAAAAAAAAGTTACACTTGTCTTCACATAACAGCTCACTGAAGTAAACCTACTCAAACATTAAACTGCCAAGAGGTGAGTACTCACATGATGGGATGATAAACTGTGGCTCCGTATTCCCAGCATATCCAAGTTTGGTGTATCTGCAAGGTAAAACACGTCCGCTTGTAAGAATCAAAGTCTGTGGCCAGCCCCGATGAGCTAGTCTCCCCCAAAAGATATTTAAAGGGACCCAATAGTCTCCAGAACAACTGGAGACAGCCACAAGAGGAGGAGTTAACCCTAGCAGATAAGTAAAAACTGCAATAATTACATGCTCAGGGTTAAGGGTGCTGGGAGTTTGCACCAGACCACTTCAATGAGCTGGAGTGGTCTGGGTGCATACAGTGGTTTGCCCTGCTACCTGGGTCCCGCCAGGTGATGCACTCGGTGGCTGGCAGCGTCAGCTCTGTAACGCTTGTACTGGGCTGGCTAAAGATGTACTAATGACCCTGCCAGAGGGAGGAGATACAGCTCTGACGGCAATATCTCTGTATGTGCATATTAAACAGCTGCACACACAGACTCCAAGCACCATCACCACTTTAAATCACTGAAGTGGTGATTTAAAGTAAGGTGTTCATTGTGTGTATGTAGATTTGCAGGATAACAATGGGATTAGGGTATTTTTTTCTGTGAGCATGTGCATACCATCTCTGCAGACACAGGTTCAATTAAAATGAATATATTGCAAAGATCCAGCTGCTTGCTACATAACAAATACTATTTCATGCCGAATAACAGTTTGGACTGTAATGCAGAGTAAACAGACTTCTTTCCTCCAAAAGCATTTTATTTGATTTACATAGAGGAAAAAAAAAAAAAAAAAAAAACGCATTGCATTTTATCCACCCAGGGAGTGTTCCTTTAATAACCTTTAGAAGCAAGCATGCAGGAAGGAATGCACAGACGCTCCGGGCGATGGATTCGGGACAGGCCCACACTCGCTTTAGAAGAGCACAGTGTGTATTACCTAGGAAGGACACCATTCAACAAGTGGAGCATTGCAGCACTTCTAAGCAGCTACACAAAATCAGCAAAACACAACCAGAGCACAATTAGCCAGCAGCACAGGATGGCCTCTAAGCCTTTACATCAGTAAGGAATACCCGTTTACCACTCTGTGTCCATTAATATACAAGGTCATTGCATTGAGAATAAGATGCGCAAATGGTCATTAACCCTTGACAGAGACAGGAGGCACCATTCATTGTGAAGACACAATGTAGGCTGTGGATATTAAAATGTAACATGGATAATAGGGGTTTTAGTGAACCCAGATGGAAGCACTACTGTCAGGGTGATGGGGCAGTAATGGCAATCAGGACTGTAGGGGTGGGGGGAGAATACCAGCTTTATTTCAGATAGCGGAGCAAATCAGACCTATTTCCTGGGATCGGGTAGACCCAGAGTAGGCAACCTTGGCACGCCAGATGTTGTGGACTACATCTTTCTTAATGCTTTGCCAGCATCATGGATGTAAGAGCTTTATGGGAGATGCCAAAGGCTGCCTAACCCTGGGGTAGACTATAAAATGGATAAATGATACACAGAAGTAAACTGAGCAATGGTTTCCCCGCCATTCTCTGCAGAGACTGAAAATATTAAATCAGGAAGTGCACTGACCATGACTCACTGAGCCACAAAGGAAATAGCAAACCGTGGGCTGGCTCCACAAACACTAGCCTAACCAGAGGGCTTTACCCTGCAGAAACCAGTCTCACAGCCTGGAAAATGATTATTTTAGCACAAAAACAGAGCTACACAAAGCAATGCGGTGTATCCCCCATGCCAGACACATGGGGTCACTATTTAAAGCGGCGTGTTTTAGAATGAATATACCCTTATAAGGAAGGAACAAAAAAGCAGGAAGTGGTTACAGAGTTTGAAATGGAGCTGGGTCGCAGAACACATCACTTCCTGACTCACACAAGCAATGCAATCGTGAACACTTGCCCACTTCTTTATCCCGGCACGTTAAAGGAAACCTCTGGCAGCCAATCCTATGCTGGCACTTTAAACGAAACCTCTGGCACCCAATCCTATGCTGGCACTTTAAATGAAACCTCTGGCACCCAATCCTATGCTGGCACTTTAAATGAAACCTCTGGCACCCATTCCTACGCCGGTACTTTAAACGAAACCTCTGGCACCCAATCCTATGCTGGCACTTTAAATGAAACCTCTGGCACCCAATCCTACGCCGGCACTTTAAATGAAACCTATGGCCCTCAGGGGGGATGATAGGGGTTGGAGTGGCTCTCGGGGGGATGATAGGGGTTGGAGTGGCTCTCGGGGGGGATGATAGGGGTTGGAGTGGCTCTCAGTGAGGATGATAGGGGTTGAAGTGGCTCTCAGTGAGGATGATAGGGGTTGAAGTGGCTCTCAGTGAGGATGATAGGGGTTGAAGTGGCTCTCAGTGAGGATGATAGGGGTTGAAGTGGCTCTCAGTGAGGATGATAGGGGTTGAAGTGGCTCTCAGTGAGGATGATAGGGGTTGAAGTGGCTCTCAGTGAGGATGATAGGGGTTGAAGTGGCTCTCAGTGAGGATGATAGGGGTTGAAGTGGCTCTCAGTGAGGATGATAGGGGTTGAAGTGGCTCTCAGTGAGGATGATAGGGGTTGAAGTGGCTCTCAGTGAGGATGATAGGGGTTGAAGTGGCTCTCAGTGAGGATGATAGGGGTTGAAGTGGCTCTCAGTGAGGATGATAGGGGTTGAAGTGGCTCTCAGTGAGGATGATAGGGGTTGAAGTGGCTCTCAGTGAGGATGATAGGGGTTGAAGTGGCTCTCAGTGAGGATGATAGGGGTTGAAGTGGCTCTCAGTGAGGATGATAGGGGTTGAAGTGGCTCTCAGTGAGGATGATAGGGGTTGAAGTGGCTCTCAGTGAGGATGATAGGGGTTGAAGTGGCTCTCAGTGAGGATGATAGGGGTTGAAGTGGCTCTCAGTGAGGATGATAGGGGTTGAAGTGGCTCTCAGTGAGGATGATAGGGGTTGAAGTGGCTCTCAGTGAGGATGATAGGGGTTGAAGTGGCTCTCAGTGAGGATGATAGGGGTTGAAGTGGCTCTCAGTGAGGATGATAGGGGTTGAAGTGGCTCTCAGTGAGGATGATAGGGGTTGAAGTGGCTCTCAGTGAGGATGATAGGGGTTGAAGTGGCTCTCAGTGAGGATGATAGGGGTTGAAGTGGCTCTCAGTGAGGATGATAGGGGTTGAAGTGGCTCTCAGTGAGGATGATAGGGGTTGAAGTGGCTCTCAGTGAGGATGATAGGGGTTGAAGTGGCTCTCAGTGAGGATGATAGGGGTTGAAGTGGCTCTCAGTGAGGATGATAGGGGTTGAAGTGGCTCTCAGTGAGGATGATAGGGGTTGAAGTGGCTCTCAGTGAGGATGATAGGGGTTGAAGTGGCTCTCAGTGAGGATGATAGGGGTTGAAGTGGCTCTCAGTGAGGATGATAGGGGTTGAAGTGGCTCTCAGTGAGGATGATAGGGGTTGAAGTGGCTCTCAGTGAGGATGATAGGGGTTGAAGTGGCTCTCAGTGAGGATGATAGGGGTTGAAGTGGCTCTCAGTGAGGATGATAGGGGTTGAAGTGGCTCTCAGTGAGGATGATAGGGGTTGAAGTGGCTCTCAGTGAGGATGATAGGGGTTGAAGTGGCTCTCAGTGAGGATGATAGGGGTTGAAGCGGCCCTCAGGGGGGATGATAGGGGTTGTAGCGGCCCTCAGGGGGGATGATAGGGGTTGTAGCGGCCCTCAGGGGGGATGATAGGGGTTGTAGCGGCCCTCAGGGGGGATGATAGGGGTTGTAGCGGCTCTCAGTGAGGTTGATAGGGGCTGTAGTGGCCCTCAGTGAGGATGATAGGAGTTGTAGCGGCTCTCAGTGAGGATGATAGGAGTTGTAGCGGCTCTCAGTGAGGATGATAGGAGTTGTAGCGGCTCTCAGTAAGGATGATAGGAGTTGTAGTGGCCCTCAGTAAGGATGATAGGGGTTGTAGCGGCCCTCAGGGGGGATGATAGGAGTTGTAGCGGCCCTCAGGGGGGATGATAGGAGTTGTAGCGGCTCTCAGTGAGGATGATAGGGGTTGTAGCGGCTCTCAGTGAGGATGATAGGGGTTGTAGCGGCTCTCAGTGAGGATGATAGGGGTTGTAGCGGCTCTCAGTGAGGATGATAGGGGTTGTAGCGGCTCTCAGTGAGGATGATAGGGGTTGTAGCGGCTCTCAGTGAGGATGATAGGAGTTGTAGCGGCTCTCAGTGAGGATGATAGGAGTTGTAGCGGCTCTCAGTGAGGATGATAGGGGTTGTAGTGGCACTCAGTGAGGATGATAGGGGTTGTAGTGGCCCTCAGTGGGGATAATAGGAGTTGTAGTGGCTCTCAGTGAGGAGGATAGGAGTTGTAGTGGCTCTCAGTGAGGAGGATAGGAGTTGTAGTGGCTCTCAGTGGGGATGATAGGAGTTGTAGTGGCTCTCAGTGGGGATGATAGGAGTTGTAGTGGCTCTCAGTGGGGATGATAGGAGTTGTAGTGGCTCTCAGTGGGGATGATAGGAGTTGTAGTGGCTCTCAGTGGGGATGATAGGAGTTGTAGTGGCTCTCAGTGGGGATGATAGGGGTTGGAGTGGCTCTCAGTGGGGATGATAGGGGTTGGAGTGGCTCTCAGTGAGGATGATAGGAGTTGTAGTGGCTCTCAGTGAGGATGATAGGAGTTGTAGTGGCTCTCAGTGGGGATGATAGGGGTTGTAGTGGCTCTCAGTGAGGAGGATAGGAGTTGTAGTGGCTCTCAGTGGGGAGGATAGGAGTTGTAGTGGCTCTCAGTGGGGATGATAGGAGTTGTAGTGGCTCTCAGTGGGGATGGAGTGGCTCTCAGTGAGGATGATAGGGGTTGTAGTGGCCCTCAGTGAGGATGATAGGGGTTGTAGTGGCTCTCAGTGAGGATGATAGGAGTTGTAGTGGCTCTCAGTGAGGATGATAGGGGTTGTAGTGGCTCTCAGTGGGGATGATAGGGGTTGTAGTGGCTCTCAGTGGGGATGATAGGGGTTGTAGTGGCTCTCAGTGGGGATGATAGGGGTTGTAGTGGCTCTCAGTGGGGATGATAGGGGTTGTAGTGGCCCTCAGTGGGGATGATAGGAGTTGTAGTGGCCCTCAGTGAGGATGATAGGAGTTGTAGTGGCTCTCAGTAAGGATGATAGGGGTTGTAGTGGCTCTCAGTGAGGATGATAGGGGTTGTAGTGGCTCTCAGTGGGGATGATAGGGGTTGTAGTGGCCCTCAGTGAGGATGATAGGAGTTGTAGTGGCTCTCAGTGAGGATGATAGGGGTTGTAGTGGCTCTCAGTAAGGATGATAGGAGTTGTAGTGGCTCTCAGTGGGGATGATAGGAGTTGTAGTGGCTCTCAGTGAGGATGATAGGAGTTGTAGTGGCCCTCAGTGAGGATGATAGGAGTTGTAGTGGCTCTCAGTGGGGATGATAGGGGTTGTAGTGGCCCTCAGTAAGGATGATAGGGGTTGTAGCTCTCACCCTGTCCCGCAGTCCACCACACAGGCAGGGAGCCGGGCAGCC
Source organism: Pelobates fuscus (assembly GCF_036172605.1). NCBI lineage: Eukaryota > Metazoa > Chordata > Amphibia > Anura > Pelobatidae > Pelobates > Pelobates fuscus. The sequence goes on along the minus strand of NC_086324.1, from coordinate 1,098,848 downwards.
ATGTCCGAGCTGGGGAGCGGCTCCAACACACTGACAGCAAGATGGCCGCCAGGAGAGAGGAACAGAGACAGGCAGCCAATGGCACATCGGCCACAGGTACCATCAGCCAATCACAGGAGACCACAATTCACTGCTGACCAATCAGAGCCCGGCAGCTCGGGAGTGGCAGCACACAGGAATCTGCGGCTAATGAGAAGGCGGGGGTTCGGTTGAGGAAGTATGGATTAGCCAATCAGAAAGACAGAAAGAGGAGAACAGCCAATCAGAAGGCAGCGCGGAGCTTCCGGTCCCGTGTTAAAGGCACAGTACAGTATTATCGCAGGGAGTGTAAATAGGACGGAATAGCTCGCACAAGGCGCCCAGTGCCGCAGACAGGAGGCGCTGTCTAACCGCCGCAGACAGGACGCGCAAGTGTCCGCCTGTCGCATATTCATCCGCTTATCAAAATGTGATTAATGGAATTTACTGTTCAGACAGGAAAAGTTGTGCCAAGCAGCAACCAATCCCGGGGGGTGGGGGCGGTTACAGCCAATCAGATCCACAGGCGGGGTATTTAGGCCGAGTTCTCACCCTGCTCAGTGCCTGTCGGGGTTTCCCTTGTGGTTGTCCGAGAGCGCGTTATTGATTCTGGCATTTCTGGTTATTTGATTTTGACTTCCCTGTTTTCTGGCATCCCTGACCCCTGGCTTTTCCTTATCGTTGTGTCTCTTTCTGTGTCCCTTGACCTCGGCTATTCCGGACTATTCTTTGGTCCGTTATTCCGGCCATTCTAAGGTCCGGTGTACGTTACCTATCAGTCCTCTGTGTTACACAATTCTAAGTGCTGGATCATACTGTAATCCTGACATTACGACATGGCCATGGATCCTGTAGAATTGTGTAAGAACATAGCTGCTTGCGAGAGGAAACTGGAGGAGAATGATCACTGCGTGGCCTTCAGTACGCTTCTTACCCGAACAGCACATCTGCAACCTGCGGCCTCACCTCCACCTATAGTACACAAGGCACCTACAATCTCCTTATCTCCTCCCCTGCATTTTGATGGTAATATTCAAGAATGCCAGGGATTTATTAACCAAATGGAGTATCATTTTGAGGCCTCACCGGGATCTTTTCCCACAGACAGAGCTAAAATTGGTTACCCAATGAATCAATTAAAAGGTAAAGCTTAAGCTTGGGCCAATCCATTATGGAAGAGTTATAGGAGTGTGGCACACAATTACCAGGAGTTCCTTACGGAATTCAAACTTACGTTTGAACCTTTAGGCAGAGAGGACGACGCCTCTACTGCCCTGATGCACACCAGACAAGGGAACCAGTCTATCTCGGAATATGCCATAGAATTTCGTACCCTAGCTTCCGAGGTAGACTGGACTAATAGTGGGTTAATCTCTGCATTTAAAAAGGTACTATCTGAAATTATACTAGATGAGTGTCACGGTAATATACCCCAACACGCAAGAATAGTCCAGATAATCTAGAGGCAAGAAAACAAGATACGTCTTACCGGACCTTAGAATGGTCGGACTTAGACGAGTACAAGAAAAGACCGAGTCCAGAACAAGCCGAGGTCAAGGGAACCGAGAGACAGCGTAAAGTAGAACAAGCCAGGGACTGGTGCACAGGAGAGCAAACCGGCGGATAGACAAGCAAGGATAAAGAGAAAGCGGAGTCAGGAACAAAGCCAAGATCAAGCACCAAAAAAACAACTGAACAATACAAGCACTAAAGGGAACTGAACAGACACCACGATAGGGCAAGGTACTAAGGAACAGGTGAGCATAAATACCCTAGAGTTCACTTTGATTGGCCCCCTGAAGACACGCCCACCGGGTGCGGAGGACCAGGCCTGGCAGGAAAGCGAGAGTGGAAAGAACGCACAAGGCGAGGAGCGTGAACAGCGTCAGCGGAAATCCAACTGCGTTCCTCAGGCCCATAGCCCATCCAATGCACCAGATATTGGAGGCGACCCCGAAGAAAACGAGAGTCGAGTGCAGCGGGCACTTCAAATTCCTCATGGCCCTCCACAGAAACTGGAGGAGGAGGAGGAGGAGGAACATGCCGGGTATAACGGTTGCACAGGAGGGGTTTTAACAAGGAGGTATGAAATACGTTAGGAATGCGTAGATTCCTAGGAAGATCCAAGGCATACGAAACAGGATAAACCACATGTAAGATACGAAAAGGACCAATAAAACGAGGAGCCAACTTCATAGAAGGCACACGAAGGCGAATATTGCGAGTGGAAAGCCAAACCCGGTCCCCCACGGCATAGGATGGAGCCGCCCTGCGATGCTTGTCTGCCTGAACCTTCTGGCGAGCAGCGGAATCCACCAAAGAACACTGAACCTGCTCCCAAGTATTACGTAAACCAGCCAAATGTTCATCCAGAGCTGGCATGCCCTGTAAGGAGAATGCAGCTGGAAGAATCCCGGCCATAAATAACGTAAAAAGGGCTCTTACCGGAGGATTCATGAGCAGCGTTATTACGAGCAAACTCGGCCCAAGGAAGAAGGTCAGTCCAATTGTTCTGATGGTGGGATACGAAACAACGAAGATACTGCTCTAGTGATTGGTTGGCACGTTCAGCAGCTCCATTAGACTGGGGGTGGTAAGCGGACGAAAACGAGAGAGAAATACCCATCTCTGAACAAAATGCTTTCCAGAATCTGGAAATAAACTGGCTACCCCTATCGGACACGATCGAAGTGGGAATACCATGCAACCGAAACACCTCCCTGGCGAAGACAGAGGCAAGTTCCTTGGATGAGGGCAACTTGACAAGAGACACAAAATGAGCCATCTTAGAAAAACGATCCACTATCATCAGGATGACAGTTTTACCATTCGAAGGGGGCAATTCAACAATAAAATCCATGGATAAATTGGACCAAGGTCTCTCGGGTATGGGCAACGGATGCAACAACCCACAAGGAACTCTGTGGGAGGACTTCATACTGGCACAGGTAGTACAAGCATGTACGTAATCAGTGACGTCCTTGCGTAAGGAAGCCCACCAGAAATATCTAGAAACTGATGATAATGTTTTAGAAATACCAGGGTGTCCAGCAGTTTTTGTGTCATGATACAATGACATAATGTCCTGTCTCTCCGGGACATCAACGAACAGTTTATCAGCAGGCCTCTCTCCAGGTGCCATGTTTTGTTTAGCCTGTATAGCTTGTAAGAGGGAAGAAGAAATAGATAGAACAGTAGGAGCTATTATTCTGTCGGGAGGAATGACAGGGGTAACATCAATTTCTAGTTTGTCAGCAGTTTCGAATTGTCTGGACAGAGCGTCTGCTTTAGTGTTACGATCACCTGGTCTGTATGTGATTATGTAATTGAAACGTGACAAAAACAGAGACCACCTGGCCTGCCTAGAAGACAATCTTTTAGCTTCATTAAGGTAGGAAAGGTTTTTGTTATCCGTAAAAATGAGAATGGGATCCTCAGTACCTTCTAGTAGATGTCTCCATTCCTTGAGTGCTAAAATGATAGCAAGGAGTTTGCGATTGCCTACATCATAATTATTTTCTGCTTTGGACATCTGTCTGGAAAAGAAGCCACAAGGGTGCAATGGCTTTTTAGGTGAATCTCTTTGAGACAAGACAGCACCTACCCCAATCTCAGAAGCATCAACTTCAAGAATAAAGGGTAGGGAAGGGACAGGATGCTGTAAAATAGGGGCAGAAGCGAATGAAGCTTTCAGGAATTCAAAGGCCTCAAGCGCTTCTGGTTTCCAGACATGAGTATTTCCATCCTTTTTGGTCATTCTGGTTATAGGTGCTACAATGGCAGAAAACCCTTTAATAAAGCGCCTATAATAATTTGAGAACCCCAGAAAACGCTGAATGGCTTTCAAAGCCTGAGGTAGAGGCCATTCCATGATGGCAGAAAGTTTCTTGGGATCCATACGAAACCCCTTGGCAGAGATTATATAACCCAAGAATTGGACTTCTGATTGATCAAATGAACATTTTTCGAGTTTGCAATAGAGACCATTAACAAGAAGAGTCCTCAACACTAATTTAACATGCATGTGATGAGTCTGTAAATCAGTAGAATAAATTAATATGTCGTCCAAGTATACTATTACGAAAGTATGTATATACTGACGTAGGACATCATTAATAAATTCTTTAAAAACTGCTGGGGCGTTACAAAGACCAAAGGGCATCACAGTATATTCGTAATGACCACTCCTGGTATTGAATGCGGTCTTCCATTCGTGATCCTTTTTGATACGTATGAGATTGTAAGCACCCCTAAGGTCCAATTTAGTAAAAACCGTGGCCTGTTTAAGCCTATCAAATAGTTCCGTGACCAAAGGTATGGGGTACGCATTTTTGACGGTGATTTTATTAAGGCCCCTACAGTCAATACAATGCCTTAATTTCGCCATCTTTCTTGGATACAAAGAAGAAACCAGCCCCTGCCGGGGAAGAGGATCTTCTTATAAATCCCTTTTGTAAAGATTCTTTAATATATTCCTCCATAACAAGATTCTCTTGAGGAGACAAAGGATATATTCTCCCTTTGGGAGGCATAGCACCAGGTAGTAAATTAATACCACAGTCGTAAGGTCTGTGAGGTGGCAACTTTTCAGCCTCCCTTTTATCAAAAACAGATTTAAGAGACAAGTACTGAGGGGGTATAACAGTAGACAGGAGGAATATTAGTAGAATTCAAAGGGGTGATTTTAACAATACAAGACTCTTGGCAAGCATCACTCCAAGATACTATTTGTCCTGACTCCCAGTCAATAGTGGGATTATGAGTACGCAACCAAGGATACCCTAACACGAGGTGAGAGGAAGGAGAAGTAATGATCAGAAACCGAATGATTTCAGAGTGTAACACCCCTGTAGACATATGTAATGGTACAGTTTCATGTGTGATAACTGGAGAGCATAATGGTCTACCATCTATGGCCTCAACGGCCAAGGGTGTCTTCTTCTCTCTAGTGGGTATGTTATTTTCCTTAACAAAACCGGAATCTATAAAGTTTTCGGCCGCTCCAGAATCAACCAGGGCTAGTATATTCCCTGCTATGCAGTTTCTACCAAGGTGCAGGGAAACAGGGAGAAGCAATTTATTAAGAGGCAAATGTGAGGACTCTGATGTCACACCCAAGGCCTGTCCTCTATACGGTCTTAGGTGCGATAGTTTTCCGGACGCACGGGACATTCTTGTCTCATATGACCCCTCCTACCACAATAAAGGCAAAGTCCCTCTTTTCTCCTATAAAGTTTTTCGGCGTCAGTAAGTTTAGCAACCCCTAACTGCATGGGTTCCTCCTCTGACCCTTTAGATCCCTCGGGAGTCTCAGCTCTAGGTGAATTAAAGGGGACAAAGCGTCTATTTCTGGATTTGGTATATAGCCTGTCACGAATCCTGTTATCTATATCTATGAAATAGTCAATAAGGTCCTTAGCTGCTACCTCATCCAACATAGTTTCAGATAGGCCTTCCATGAACGCAGTAGTAAGCCCATTGTTAGTCCAATCTACATGTGAAGCAAGGGTACGGAACTGAATAGCATAATCGGCTACAGATTTAGATCCTTGCTTAATTCTCATTAACGCCCTGGCGGCATTCTTTGACCTTTTAGTCATGTCAAATGTTCTACGAAAAGCCGTGAAATCATGTACCATAGGTCCATTAGCCTCCCAAATAGGATTTGCCCACTCAAGTGCTTTATCAGTAAGCTGGTGCATCAGAAAACCCACCTTAGATCTATCAGTGAGAAATGAACGTGGATAAATTTCAAAGTGGAATTCCACTTGATTAAGGAATCCCCTACATGTCTTAGCGTCCCCTCCATACCTAGGTGGCAGGGTTAGATGTGCTGAAGCATTAGGCATATTAGCTGTGTCTGGTACAGGGGTTACAGGAGGCACAGGTACAGGTACCGGAGCTGTTCTGGATCAAAGTGTCTGGATGGCTTGAGCCATTTGATCCATACGGTGATCCTGTTCTGCAAATCTAGCCTCATGAGTGGCCATCTGTTGTCCTAAACCTGCGGGGTCCATGGCCCCATCGTAATGTCACGGTAATATACCCCAACACGCAAGAATAGTCCAAATAATCTAGAGGAAAGAAAACAAGATACGTCTTACCGGACCTTAGAATGGCCGGACTTAGACGAGTACAAGAAAAGACCGAGTCCAGAACAAGCTGAGGTCAAGGGAACCGAGAGACAGCGTAAAGTAGAACAAGCCAGGGGCTGGTGCACAGGAGAGCAAACCGGCGGATAGACAAGCAAGGATAAAGAGAAAGCGGAGTCAGGAACAAAGCCAAGATCAAGCACCAAAAAAACAACTGAATGATACAAGCACTAAAGGGAACTGAACAGAAACCACGATAGGGCAAGGTACTAAGGAACAGGTGAGTATAAATACCCTAGAGTTCACTTTGATTGGCCCCTGTCATATCCACGCCCCCAAAAGGTGAGTGTATGGGGAATGTGGCATGACAGGGGCCAATGGGAGACTGTTTTAAATTTCGTCTCCCACTGTCCCTTTAAGAGCACGCCCGAGACATGCGGCGCGCTCTTAGTGTCAGGCGGGCTTCTCGCGGTCACTGCCCGCCTTCCTGATCTTGCCGTCGGATGAGTCGCGCGTGGCTCGTGCAGGAGCAGGACTGCGCGCGGCGAGAAGAGAGGACCCCGGCCGGCCCGTGGAGAGGGTAAGTACTGCTACAATGAGATTGCTGCCAAAGACTTATCCAAAAAGCTTAATGAATTTATCATTTTTGTCATGCAGATTGATAATCGATTAAGAACCAGAGAAGCTACTAGAAACAAGACCAGACGCGTGAGTATGCATTTAGCATTCCGTTTCTCCAGACCTATTGTCCCTGAAATTCCTGTACAGTCCGAACCTATGCAGTTTGGGGTCACTAGACTGTCGGAAGCAGAAAGACAATTTAGGAGTCTATACTGCGGTAAGAAGGGACATATGAGAAACAATTGTCCCATACGTCCGGAAAACTACCGCACCTAAGCACCTTAAGGGGACAGGTGTAATGGAAACGTCCTCTGAAAAGAATAAACATAGGTTTCTCCTTGACATTTCTATCGCCTTTGACAAAAATTACTTTTCATGCAAATCCCTGATTGTAACAGATCACCTGGCATCCCGACTGGGTACCTCCGTTGAAGGATGCTCCTAGTGCTTACAGAGGGCTCCAAGTGCACCGCAGACCCCACAGCTTGGTTGGGGTCTCGCCGTCTCCTACCCACCCTGGACCTACGACAAGGCTCCAGGTTCCAGTGGGTGAACCAATCCTCCAAGAGAGTGAAGCAGGAACAGGCTCTTAAAAAAGCCTAGAAGTGATGATCCAAGGGAGCATGCAGAGCAATCCCTTGTAATGATATAGCAATTCCCCCAATAAGAGATCGGACTCTAGATTGAGAGTGAAGAAGAATTGCCTAAAACTGTTTTTTACTTGGGACTAGCCCATATGGTCATTACATTAACATTGCTGTGAAAACTCAATAAAATTACAAACAGTCAAATCATAGACAACATACAGTGACTTATTATAACATAATTACATATTTATAAATGGGTGGGGAAGACCATAATTAACACAAAATGTCTGTCCTGCATGCAGAATTTGCGATATGCAAATCTAACCGAATATGCAAATTACCAGTCTTGCTATTTAGGTATTACTGTTGCTACCAACAGAGGGCACTACACAAGCTCCATAGCCAAATCCACCTAGTTTGTAGCAATCCTCAGCAGTACAGGAAAGCAGGCATTACATCCCAGGGGCCATAGTCACATGGCAGGAGGCTGGCAATCAGTCTTCTCCAATGCCCAGTGGCGAGGCTGGTTGTGCCACACTGATGGATTCAGGTGCTGATGGAAACTTCATTGACGTTCAATTTGTCAAGGGTAATACTATACCTATCAAAGAGAGACTATCACCCCTAGCTGTTGAAGCTATTGATGGGAGACCACTCTCACAACCATTGATAACACATGAAACCTTACCCATTAATATTTCCATTGGTGCATTACATAAGGAAGAGATTACATTTCAGGTGATTGCATCTCCTTCTTGTCCTATTATATTAGGATTCCCACTAACACAGAGCAGAATAGGGACTGTCCCCCCTACATAGGGTCACTTGGCAGATATGGATTGACACCTATCCTAAGGATCCCTGATACACACTGACACAGAGCAGAATAGGGACTGTTCCCCCTACATAGGGTCACTTGGAAGATATGGATTGACACCTATCCTAAGGATCCCTGATACACACAGACACAGAGCAGAATAGGGACTGTTCCTCCTACATAGGGTAACCATTTTTAGCCCAAGGCAGCTCATCTCATCAGGCCTGTTTTAGTCGAATGTATCGCCCACTGTCAGTCCCTTCGGGATCCATCCCTCATTCATCTTAATAAAGGTGAGGTAATCTAGACTTTTTTGACCTAGGCGACTTCTCTTCTCAGTGACAATACCTCCTGCTGCACTGAAGGTCCTTTCTGACAGGACACTTTAAGCGGGGCAGGCCAGAAGTTCTATCGCAAATTGGGATAGCTCAGGCCACAGGTCAAGCCTGCACACCCAGTAGTCAAGGGGTTTATCGCTCCTCAGAGTGTTGATATCTGCAGTTAAGGCGAGGTAGTCTGCTACCTGTCGGTCGAGTCGTTCTCTGAGGGTGGATCCCGAAGGGCTGTGGCGATGCGTAGGACTTAAAAAGCTCCGCATGTCCTCCATCAACAACATGTCTTTAAAGCGTCCTGGCCTTGCCGGCGTGGTAGTGGGAGGAGGAGGATGACTTTCACCTCTTCCCCTGTTAGATTCCCGTTGTGCTGTGACATCACCCTTATACGCTGTGTAAAGCATACTTTTTAATTTATTTTGCAAATGCTGCATCCTTTCCGACTTGTAATTTGGTAACATTTCAGCCACTTTCTGCTTATACCGGGGGTCTAGTAGCGTGGACACCCAGTACAGGTCGTTCTCCTTCAGCCTTTTTATACGAGGGTCCCTCAACAGGCACGACAGCATGAAAGACCCCATTTGCACAAGGTTGGATGCCGAGCTACTCATTTCCCGTTCCTCCTCCTCAGTGATCTCAATGAAGGTATGCTCTTCCCCCCAGCCACGTACAACACCACGGGTACCAGATAGGTGACAACGAGCACCCTGGGATGCCTGTTGTGGTTGGTCTTCCTCCTCCTCCTCCTCAAAGCCACATTCCTCCTCTGACTCCTCTTCCTCACAATCCTCTTCCAGCATTGCTGCAGGTCCAGCAAGCGTTGCTGATAAGGCTTGTGACGAGACCAATCTCGCCACATTGCATTGGAGAAGCCTGGTTGCCCGCCTGCTGCCTTTGGACTATGGACCAGACTTTATGTGAAAATGTTAACCCAGATAGCTATGCCATGGAGCCAATTTGTGTAATTAAAGACTCTGGCTCCATGGCAATTAAACTGTATTCGTGTGGTCTGAGTGCCATTCACCTAATAATGTGCTCTCAGACCTGAGCTATCTGGGGATATGTGACATGTCTGTGTTTTATGTATAAAAGGTGTTTTTATGTATTTTAAAGTGTTTTACTGTCTTTGTGTCCCCATGTGCTCAATGGAGTCTGTCTCTGTCCTGGGAGGTAATTGGATTACTTCTCCATTGTTTCCAGGAGAGAGGGCTCTGTAAAACCGGTCTGAGCCGGAAAGCCATGCTGGCAGGGTTTTTTAAAAGATACTTTACTAACTTTTGAACCCCTGGTCTGATCCATGCCATTTTTTTATATGTTGTTCCCCTGAATGGATTGATTGTGGATATGTATTTTTATGTGAATGTGATGTATGGTTTTAGAGTTATGAAAGTTGGGTAGAAAGTATGCTTTAAATGTATGTATAATTGAGTTTCCTCTCAGGATAAGGGGAGGGAATATGTGGGATGTAACTGATGTGTGAGTGGTTGTTTTATACCTCCCTGTGGGCGGACCTGTATTTGTAACAACTGCAATAAAAACCAGGCTGGGTGTGCCAGCACCTCAGATTCTGCTTGACCCTCAAACCGATGTGTCGTCTCGTTTTTGGGGGAATTGGATTGTATGCTGACTGTCAGGAGTGTAAGCGGATTGTATGCTTTTCCTGTTCGGCTGATTCCAGGGTTCGTGTGTTTCCAGTTCGGGAGTTGGTGAATTCGTACAGTTTCCAGTTCGGGAGATTGGTTCTTGCAGTAGCTGCTGGTCTATGGAAAAGGGGATTATCGCCTAAACGGTTTTATCCTCTTGTAAGTGAAACGGTCCGTTACAAGGCTGTTTCTGGTGGTGATGGTGACCACAACTCTTCCTCTTCACGCTCATCTACGGCCTGATCCAGCAGTCTTCGCAGGGCACGCTCCAGGAAGAAAACAAATGGTATGATGTCGCTGATGGTGCCTTCGGTGCGACTGACTAGGTTTGTCACCTCCTCAAAAGGACGCATGAGCCTACAGGCATTACGCATGAGCGTCCAGTAACGTGGCAAAAAAATTCCCAGCTCCCCAGAGGCTGTCCTAGCACCCCAGTCATACAAATATTCATTAACGGCTTTTTCTTGTTGGAGCAGGCGGTCGAACATTAGGAGTGTTGAATTCCAACGTGTCAGGCTGTCGCAAATCAAGCACCTCACTGGCATGTTGTTACGCCGCTGGATATCTGCAAAGTGCGCCATGGCCGTGTAGGAACGCCTGAAATGGCCACACACCTTCCTGGCCTGCTTCAGGACGTCCTGTAAGCCTGTGTACTTATGCACAAAGCGTTGTACGATCAGATTACACACATGTGCCATGCACGGCACATGTGTCAACTTGCCCAACTTCAATGCCGCCAACAAATTTGTTCCGTTGTCACAAACCACTTTGCCGATATCCAGTTGCTGCGGAGTCAGCCACTTTTCCACCTGTGCGTTCAGGGCGGACAGGAGTGCTTGTCCGGTGTGACTCTCTGCTTTCAAGCAAGTCAAACCCAAGACGGCGTGACACTGCCATATCCGGGATGTGGAATAGTACCTGGGGAGCTGGGGGGGTGCCGTTGATGTGGAGCAAGACGTGGCAGCAGAAGAGCAGCCGAGGAGGTTATGGAAGAGGATGGAGTAGGAGGAGTAGAGGACGTGGCAGCAGGCCAATGCACAGTGTAGGTGATATACCTGCCCTGACCATGCTTTGCAGACCAGGTATCAGTGGTCAGATGGACCCTTGCCCCAACACTGTGTGCCAGACATGCCATTACTTCCTTTTGCACAATCGAGTACAGGTTGGGAATTGCCTTTTGTGAAAAGAAATTTCGGCTGGGTACCTTCCACTGCGGTATCCCAATAGCCACAAATTTTTTGAACGCCTCAGACTCCACCAGCATGTATGGTAAAAGCTGGTGGGCTAATAGTTCAGACAAGCCAGCTGTCAGACGCTGGGCAAGGGGGTGACTTTCTGACATTTGCTTCTTACGCTCAAACATGTCCTTGACAGACACCTGACTGTGGGCAGATGAGCGGGAACTGCTCAAGGCGAGAGACGGAGTGGTGGATGGTTGAGAAGGGGCAAGGAGGACAGCAGTGGTTGACGTGGCTGAAGCTACTGGACCAGGAGGAGGATGGCGGCTTTAAGTTTGTGTGCTGCTTGTACTCATGTGTTGATCCCATAGGCGTTTGTGCGATCATGTGCCTACGCAAAGCAGTTGTACCTAGGTGGGTGTTGGACTTCCCACGACTCAGTTTCTTTTGGCACAGGTTGCAAATGGCATCGCTGTTGTCAGAGGCAGACACACAAAAAAAATGCCACACTGCTGAGCTCTGCAATGACGGCATTCTGGTGGTGGACACAGCATGCGTTGATTGGCGTGCTGTCGGGCTGACCCCGGGTGCCGATGCATGCTGTCTGACTGTGCCACTAGCTCCTTGCGACGACCTCCCCCTGCTTCCAACTCGTCTCCTCCTCCTCTCTGTCTCCCCATCTGAACTTTCGCCCTGTTCTTCTTCTTGCTGAGCGGGCACCCACGTGACATCCATGGACGCATCGTCATCATCAACCGCTTCACTTGTATCTGACCACTCAGCAAAGGAAGCAGCAGCGGGTACAACATCATCATCATCACACCGTACGTCCATGTGTGTAATGTTGCCTGACTGAGACATATCCCTGTTATCTACATCCTCTGGCAATAATGGTTGCGCATCACTCATTTCTTCACACGGATGTGTAAATAACTCCTCTGACAGATAAAGTGAAGCGGCTGTGGTGCTGGTGTTGGTGGTGGCGGCAGGCGGGTGAGTGGTATCTTGAGAGGTGCCCGAAGCTAAGCTGGAGGACGATGGTGCGTCAAGGTTCCGAGCGGAAGCTGTAGAAGATTGGGTGTCCTGTGTTAGCCAGTCAACTATGTCCTCAGAACTTTTCAAGTTCAGGGTACGTGGCCTCTGAAAATTGGGCATTATTCTAGGGCAAAAGGTAATCACAGCACCACGACCACGATGGCCCCTGCGGGGTGGCCTGCCTCTGCCTGTCATTTTTTTTTTTGGATTAGTGGTACTATGCGTGCAAGCTACTGTGAGACCAGATATGAGTGGCAATGTGCACTGGCAGAGGTTGGCAGAGTACACGCTGAAGGCCTGACACTCGCTTGAAGACAACTAACTGCTATTCAATCTATAACAGTGGAAAAAGTTTTTGGGTTTTAAATGCATGCTATTGTGACACCAGATATGAGTGGCAAAGTACACTGGCAGAGTACACGCTGAAGGCCTGACACCCAGTCGCTTGCAGACAACTAACGGCTATTCAATCTATTACAGTGAAAAAAACTATTTTGTTTTTAAATGCAAGCTATTGTGACACCAGATATGAGTGGTGGCACTGGGCAAGTGGGCACAGTATCCACTGTGAGCCTGACACAGAAGCTGGCAGGCAGGCAACTGCAATTACATTACAGAGGGAAAAAAAAAAAAAAAGCAGACTGATGTTCTAGCCCTAAAAAGGGCTTTTTGGGGTGCTGTCCTTACAGCAGAGATCAGATGAGTCCTTCAGGACTGTAGTGGACACTGAATACCCTAGCCTAGCTATTCATTTCCCTATCAAATGAGCAGCAGCTACACTTTCCCTCCTCTATCTAAATATGCAGCTTCAGAATGAATCTAAAATAGATGCTGTACAGGAGGGTCTGGAAGGGAGGGTCTGCTGCTAATTTGCTGGAATGTGTCTGCTGACCGTGAGGCACAGGGTCAAAGTTTACTCAATGATGACGAATAGGGGGCGGATCGAACCGCGCATGTGTTCGCCCGTGGCGAACGTAAACACGCTATGTTCGCCGGGAACTATTCACCAGCGAACAGTTTGGTACATCACTACATATGACTGTTCCATTAGCTTACTACCAGGTGCTATGCCACCTAAGGGAGGAGTCTATGCTCTATCTCCTCAGGAGAGTAGTGTAATGGAGGAATATATTAAAGATTCATTAAATAAGGGCCATATATGAAAATCATCCTCGCCTGCTGGTGCAGGATTCTTTTTTGTATCTAAAAAGGATGGTGAGTTGCGCCCATGTATCAATTACAGGGCATTGAACAAAATCACCATTAAGAACGCCTACCCCATTCCACTTATTGCTGAATTATTTGACAGACTCCAGGGCGCTAAAGTGTTTACTAAGCTTGACCTTAGAAGCGCTTACAATTTGGGGATAATAAAGGAAAACCACGAGTGGAAGATTGCATTTAATACCAGAAGTGGACACTATGAATATCTAGTGATGCCATTCGGGTTGTACAATGCTCCAGCGGTTTTCCAAGATTTCATTAACGATGTACTCAGGGATTACATTTACTCGTTTATATTGGTCTATCGGGATGATATCCTTATTTATTCTCCTGACCTCCAGTCTCACCACGATCACGTTAAACAAGTTCTGCAAACCTTGTTTAAAAAACAAACAAACAACTTTGTTCTAAATTGGAAAAATTTATCTTTGACCAGTCTGAAGTATAGTTTTTAGGATATAATCTTTCTGCCTCGGGGTTTCAGATGGATCCTAAAAAACTGGAATCTGTCCTATATTGGTTTCGCCAATTATTACAGAAGATTTATAAAGGGATTTTCTTCAGTAATAGCCCCATCACCAATATGACACGCAAGGGGGCTAGTGGTATGATATGGTCTAAGGAGGCAATTAAAGCCTTTGAAACTCTCAAACAGCGGTTTGCCTCCGCCGACATAGTGATACATCCTGACACCAGTAAGCCTTTCATACTGGAGGTTGATGCTTCAGAGACAGGGGTAGGGGCAGTTCTCTCCCGAAGGGAGAGCCAGGAAACTCTGTTACATCCTTGTGGTTACTTTCCTAGAAAGTTGTCACCTGCTGAGCGCAATTACGATATTGGCAATAGAGAATTGTTGGCTATTAGTCTAGCTCTCAAGGAGTGGCGACATCTTCTAGAGGGTTCCAAGGACCCCCTTTTGATCATTACTGATCACAAAAACCTGGCTTACATAGGAGATGCTAAGCGATTATCTTCTAGACAAGCTAGGTGGTCTCTATTTCTTTCTCGCTTTCATTTTCTTATCACCTACAGACCTGGTTCTAAAAATGTCAAGGCCGATGCCTTGTCAAGGCCGTTTGATACTGAGGCTATACTAGAGCAAGAAATGTTCCATATCATTCCCCCGGAATGTATCATTGCGTCCACTGTCCTTTCATTGTCCTCTCCACTGCTTGGCTCCATCATGGAGGCTCAGTCTCAGGCGCCCTGCGGTAAACCTCAGGTCAAACTGTTAATTCCATTGGGGGAAAGGGCTAATATCATGAAGGTGTTTCACGACAATGTCTGCTGGTCACCCAGATTCATAAATCCACTTCTGCTATCATGAGGTCATTCTGGTGGGATTCCCTCAGGAAGGATGTTAAGGAATTTGTGCAGGCTTGTTCTGTTTGTGCAGTTTCCAAAATGCCTCATAAACTCCCTTGTGGCTTGTTACAACCTCTTCCTATTCCTGAGGTCCCATGGTCCCACTTGTCCATGGACTTCATTGTTGAACTTCCTAGTTCTAACAGTTATACCACCATTCTCATGGTTGTGAACCGTTTTTCTAAAATGGCTCATTTTATTCCTCTGAAGAAATTGCCGTCATCTCAAGACCTGATACTAATCTTTATACGAGAAATTGTCCGTCTGCATGGCATTCCTCACAATATAGTATCTGACAGAGGTTCTCAGTTTGTGTCTCGGTTTTGGAGGGCCTTCAATAAACAATTAGGGATTTAATTGGCTTTTTCTTCCTCTTACCAGCCCCCAGACCAATGGTACAGCTGAAAGGGCTAACCAGACCTTGGAATTATATTTGCGTTGTTTCGTTAATAGCACTCAAGACAATTGGTCCGAATTACTACCATGGGCCGAGATTGCTAGGAACAATGCTGACCATGACTCCTCTGGGCATAGTCCTACCGGCTGTTTTTTCTGATACGGCTATTCTTGCTTAGAATGACCGTCTGGCTTCCATCCGTGATACCTGGGTTAAAGTTCAATCTGCTCTGGGTAGTGGTGCTGACCGTTTCAAGCATTATGCTGATACACGTCGAGGTGCCAATCCTGTTTACCAAGTGGGTGAGAGGGTTTGGTTATCTTCTCGTAACATGAAATTTGGGGGCACCCTCAGGGCACTATAGTGCCAGGAAAATGAGTTTGTTTTCCTGGCACTATAGTGGTCCTCTAAAACCACCTCACCGAGGCTATAATAATGGGGTTTAGTTACATTATATGATCATACATTGCATAAGCCTGCCACACCGTCAATGTACCCCGCTCTTGGCAGGTCCTACTCGAAGAGAGAGAGAGTGTGTGTGAGTGTGAGTGTTGTAGTTTGTCTCGTTCTGCATGCTAAAGCTTTAAAAAGTTCCCTGCTGCAAACTAGAACATCAGTGTCCCAACATGGAGCTGGTGGAGCAGACTCGGGTGTATAGCGCTCTAATATATGGTGCTAGTGTCCCATCGTGGAGCAGATTCTGGTGTATAGAGCTCTGTCCCGTCATGGAGCTGGTGGAGCAGACTCTGGTGTATAGAGCTCTAACACATTGTGCAAGTGTCCCATCATGAAAGCTGGTGGAGCAGACTCTGGTGTATAGAGCTTTGTCCCTTGGTGGAGCAGAATCTGGTGTATAGAGCTCTGTCCCTTGGTGGAGCAGACTTTGGTGTATAGAGCTCTGTACCATCATGCAGCTGGTGGAGCAGACTATGGTGTATAGAGCTCTGTCCCTTGGTGGAGCAGACTCTGGTGTATAGAGCTCTGTCCCTTGGTGGAGCAGACTCTGGTGTATAGAGCTCTGTCCCTTGGTGGAGCAGACTTTGGTGTATAGAGCTCTGTACCATCATGCAGCTGGTGGAGCAGACTATGGTGTATAGAGCTCTGTCCCTTGGTGGAGCGGTCTCTGGTGTATAGAGCGCTGTCCCTTGGTGGAGCAGACTCTGGTGTATAGAGCTCTGTCTCTTGGTGGAGCAGACTCTGGTGTATAGAGCTCTGTCCCTTGGTGGAGCAGTCTCTGGTGTATAGAGCTCTGCCCCTTGGTGGAGCAGACTCTGGTGTATAGAGCTCTGTCCCTTGGTGGAGCAGACTCTGGTGTATAGAGCTCTGTCCCTTGGTGGAGCAGACTCTGGTGTATAGAGCTCTGTCCCTTGGTGGAGCAGACTCTGGTGTATAGAGCTCTGTCCCTTGGTGGAGCAGACTCTGGTGTATAGAGCTCTGTCTCTTGGTGGAGCGGACTCTGGTGTATAGAGCTCTGTCCCTTGGTGGAGCAGACTCTGGTGTATAGAGCTCTGTCCCTTGGTGGAGCAGACTCTGGTGTATAGAGCTCTGTCCCTTGGTGGAGCAGACTCTGGTGTATAGAGCTCTGTCCCTTGGTGGAGCAGACTTTGGTGTATAGAGCTCTGTCCCTTGGTGGAGCAGACTCTGGTTTATAGAGCTCTGTCCCTTGGTGGAGCAGACTTTGGTGTATAGAGCTCTGTCCCTTGGTGGAGCAGACTCTGGTGTATAGAGCTCTGACTCTTGGTGGAGCAGACTCTGGTGTATAGAGCTCTGTCCCTTGGTGGAGCAGACTCTGGTGTATAGAGCTCTGTCCCTTGGTGGAGCAGACTCTGGTGTATAGAAGTTTCTTGTTTCCGGAAATAACACGGAAATGGTGGAAGCCACGTGACAAGAGCCACCCGGAATTATAGTAATCTGACAGAACACCGGCTCCCGATGTGGTCTTTCCTTCCTGTCTGTATGTTTTATACATTAACCTGACCCCCCCCCCCCCCAATATACTGCCCTTACCCCCCCAATACTGCCCTTACCCCCCCAATACTGCCCTTACCCCCCCCAATACTGCCCTTACCCCCCCAATATACTGCCCTTACCCCCCCCAATACTGCCCTTACCCCCCCAATACTGCCCTTACCCCCCCCAATACTGCCCTTACCCCCCTCTCCCAATACAGCCCTTACCCCCCCCCCCAATACAGCCCTTACCCCCCTCTCCCAATACTGCCCTTACCCCCTCTCCCAATACTGCCCTTACCCCCCTCTCCCAATACTGCCCTTACCCCCCTCTCCCAATACTGCCCTTACCCCCTCTCCCAATACTGCCCTTACCCCCTCTCCCAATACTGCCCTTACCCCCCTCTCCCAATACTGCCCTTACCCCCCTCTTCCAATACTGCCCTTACCCCCTCTCCCAATACTGCCCTTACCCCCTCTCCCAATACTGCCCTTACCCCCCTCTCCCAATACTGCCCTTACCCCCTCTCCCAATACTGCCCTTACCCCCCTCTCCCAATACTGCCCTTACCCCCCTCTTCCAATACTGCCCTTACCCCCTCTCCCAATACTGCCCTTACCCCCCTCTCCCAATACTGCCCTTACCCCCCAATACTGCCCTTACCCCCCTCTCCCAATACAGCCCTTACCCCCTCTCCCAATACTGCCCTTACCCCCCTCTCCCAATACTGCCCTTACCCCCCTCTCCCAATACTGCCCTTACCCCCCTCTCCCAATACTGCCCTTACCCCCCTCTTCCAATACTGCCCTTACCCCCCTCTCCCAATACTGCCCTTACCCCCCTCTCCCAATACTGCCCTTACCCCCCAATACTGCCCTTACCCCCCTCTCCCAATACAGCCCTTACCCCCTCTCCCAATACAGCCCTTACCCCCCTCTCCCAATACAGCCCTTACCCCCCTCTCCCAATACTGCCCTTACCCCCCACAATACTGCCCTTACCCCCCACAATACTGCCCTTACCCCCACAATACTGCCCTTACCCCCTCTCCCAATACTGCCCTTACCCCCCACAATACTGCCCTTACCCCCCACAATACTGCCCTTACCCCCTCTCCCAATACTGCCCTTACCCCCCTCTCCCAATACTGCCCTTACCCCCCCAATACTGCCCTTACCCCCCCAATACTGCCCTTACCCCCCTCTCCCAATACAGCCCTTACCCCCCACAATACTGCCCTTACCCCCCCACAATACTGCCCTTACCCCCCACAATACTGCCCTTACCCCCCCACAATACTGCCCTTACCCCCCACAATACTGCCCTTACCCCCCACAATACTGCCCTTACCCCCTCTCCCAATACTGCCCTTACCCCATCTCCCAATATTGCCCTTACCCCCTCTCCCAATACTGCCCTTACCCCCCCACAATACTGCCCTTACCCCCCCACAATACTGCCCTTACCCCCCACAATACTGCCCTTACCCCCCCACAATACTGCCCTTACCCCCCCACAATACTGCCCTTACCCCCCCACAATACTGCCCTTACCCCCCCACAATACTGCCCTTACCCCCCACAATACTGCCCTTACCCCCCCCACAATACTGCCCTTACCCCCCACAATACTGCCCTTACCCCCCACAATACTGCCCTTACCCCCCCACAATACTGCCCTTACCCCCCCACAATACTGCCCTTACCCCCCCACAATACTGCCCTTACCCCCCCACAATACTGCCCTTACCCCCCCACAATACTGCCCTTACCCCCCCACAATACTGCCCTTACCCCCCCACAATACTGCCCTTACCCCCCCACAATACTGCCCTTACCCACAATACTGCCCTTACCCCCCATACTGCCCTTACCCCCCATACTGCCCTTACCCCCCATACTGCCCTTACCCCCCATACTGCCCTTACCCCCCCATACTGCCCTTACCCCCCCATACTGCCCTTACCCCCCCATACTGCCCTTACCCCCCCATACTGCCCTTACCCCCCATACTGCCCTTACCCCCAATACTGCCCTTACCCCCCAATACTGCCCTTACCCCATCACCCCCCAATACTGCCCTTACTAACCCCCCAATACTGCCCTTACCCCATCACCCCCCATACTGCCCTCACCCCATCACCCCCCCCATACTGCCCTCACCCCATCACCCCCCCATACTGCCCTCACCCCATCACCCCCATACTGCCCTCACCCCATCACCCCCATACTGCCCTCACCCCATCACCCCCCCATACTGCCCTCACCCCATCACCCCCCCATACTGCCCTCACCCCATCACCCCCCCATACTGCCCTCACCCCATCACCCCCCCATACTGCCCTCACCCCATCACCCCCCCATACTGCCCTCACCCCATCACCCCCCCCATACTGCCCTCACCCCATCACCCCCCCATACTGCCCTCACCCCATCACCCCCCATACTGCCCCCTCCCCCCAATACTGCCCTTACCCCCTCCCCCCAATACTGCCCTTACCCCCTCCCCCCAATACTGCCCTTACCCCCTCCCCCCCAATACTGCCCTTACCCCATCACCCCCCCAATACTGCCCTCACCCCATCACCCCCCATACTGCCCTCACCCCCCATACTGCCCTCACCCCCCATACTGCCCTCACCCCCCATACTGCCCTCACCCCCCATACTGCCCTCACCCCCCATACTGCCCTCACCCCCCCATACTGCCCTCACCCCCCATACTGGCCTCACCCCCCATACTGCCCTCACCCCCCATACTGCCCTCACCCCCCATACTGCCCTCACCTCCATACTGCCCTCACCCCATCACCCCCCATACTGCCCTCACCCCATCACCCCCCATACTGCCCTCACCCCATCACCCCCCATACTGCCCTCACCCCATCACCCCCCCATACTGCCCTCACCCCATCACCCCCCCATACTGCCCTCACCCCATCACCCCCCCATACTGCCCTCACCCCATCACCCCCCCCATACTGCCCTCACCCCATCACCCCCCCATACTGCCCTCACCCCATCACCCCCCCCATACTGCCCTCACCCCATCACCCCCCCATACTGCCCTCACCCCATCACCCCCCCATACTGCCCTCACCCCATCACCCCCCCATACTGCCCTCACCCCATCACCCCCCCATACTGCCCTCACCCCATCACCCCCCCATACTGCCCTCACCCCATCACCCCCCCATACTGCCCTCACCCCATCACCCCCATACTGCCCTCACCCCCATACTGCCCTCACCCCATCACCCCCCCATACTGCCCTCACCCCATCACCCCCCCATACTGCCCTCACCCCATCACCCCCCCATACTGCCCTCACCCCATCACCCCCCCATACTGCCCTCACCTCCCCATACTGCCCTCACCTCCCCATACTGCCCTCACCCCCCCATACTGCCCTCACCCCCCCATACTGCCCTCACCCCCCCATACTGCCCTCACCCCCCCATACTGCCCTCACCCCCCATACTGCCCTCACCCCCCATACTGCCCTCACCCCCCCATACTGCCCTCACCCCATCACCCCCCCATACTGCCCTCACCCCATCACCCCCCCTACTGCCCTCACCCCATCACCCCCCCTACTGCCCTCACCCCATCACCCCCCCTACTGCCCTCACCCCATCACCCCCCCTACTGCCCTCACCCCATCACCCCCCCTACTGCCCTCACCCCATCACCCCCCCTACTGCCCTCACCCCATCACCCCCCCAATACTGCCCTTACCCCATCACCCCCCCAATACTGCCCTTACCCCCCTCTCCCAATACTGCCCTTACCCCCTCTCCCAATACTGCCCTTACCCCCCTCTCCCAATACTGCCCTTACCCCCCTCTCCCAATACTGCCCTTACCCCCTCTCCCAATACTGCCCTTACCCCCCTCTCCCAATACTGCCCTTACCCCCCTCTTCCAATACTGCCCTTACCCCCTCTCCCAATACTGCCCTTACCCCCCTCTCCCAATACTGCCCTTACCCCCCAATACTGCCCTTACCCCCCTCTCCCAATACAGCCCTTACCCCCTCTCCCAATACTGCCCTTACCCCCCTCTCCCAATACTGCCCTTACCCCCCTCTCCCAATACTGCCCTTACCCCCCTCTCCCAATACTGCCCTTACCCCCCTCTCCCAATACTGCCCTTACCCCCCTCTCCCAATACTGCCCTTACCCCCCAATACTGCCCTTACCCCCTCTCCCAATACAGCCCTTACCCCCTCTCCCAATACAGCCCTTACCCCCCTCTCCCAATACTGCCCTTACCCCCCACAATACTGCCCTTACCCCCCACAATACTGCCCTTACCCCCACAATACTGCCCTTACCCCCTCTCCCAATACTGCCCTTACCCCCCTCTCCCAATACTGCCCTTACCCCCCCAATACTGCCCTTACCCCCCCAATACTGCCCTTACCCCCCTCTCCCAATACAGCCCTTACCCCCCACAATACTGCCCTTACCCCCCCACAATACTGCCCTTACCCCCCACAATACTGCCCTTACCCCCCCACAATACTGCCCTTACCCCCCCACAATACTGCCCTTACCCCCCACAATACTGCCCTTACCCCCTCTCCCAATACTGCCCTTACCCCATCTCCCAATATTGCCCTTACCCCCTCTCCCAATACTGCCCTTACCCCCTCTCCCAATACTGCCCTTACCCCCCCACAATACTGCCCTTACCCCCCCACAATACTGCCCTTACCCCCCACAATACTGCCCTTACCCCCCCACAATACTGCCCTTACCCCCCCACAATACTGCCCTTACCCCCCCACAATACTGCCCTTACCCCCCACAATACTGCCCTTACCCCCCCCACAATACTGTCCTTACCCCCCACAATACTGCCCTTACCCCCCACAATACTGCCCTTACCCCCCCACAATACTGCCCTTACCCCCCCACAATACTGCCCTTACCCCCCCACAATACTGCCCTTACCCCCCCACAATACTGCCCTTACCCCCCACAATACTGCCCTTACCCCCCCACAATACTGCCCTTACCCCCCCACAATACTGCCCTTACCCCCCCACAATACTGCCCTTACCCCCCCACAATACTGCCCTTACCCCCCATACTGCCCTTACCCCCCATACTGCCCTTACCCCCCATACTGCCCTTACCCCCCATACTGCCCTTACCCCCCATACTGCCCTTACCCCCCATACTGCCCTTACCCCCCCATACTGCCCTTACCCCCCCATACTGCCCTTACCCCCCCATACTGCCCTTACCCCCCATACTGCCCTTACCCCCCATACTGCCCTTACCCCCAATACTGCCCTTACCCCCCAATACTGCCCTTACCCCATCACCCCCCAATACTGCCCTTACCCCATCACCCCCCATACTGCCCTCACCCCATCACCCCCCCATACTGCCCTCACCCCATCACCCCCCCATACTGCCCTCACCCCATCACCCCCATACTGCCCTCACCCCATCACCCCCATACTGCCCTCACCCCATCACCCCCCCATACTGCCCTCACCCCATCACCCCCCCATACTGCCCTCACCCCATCACCCCCCCATACTGCCCTCACCCCATCACCCCCCCATACTGCCCTCACCCCATCACCCCCCCATACTGCCCTCACCCCATCACCCCCCCATACTGCCCTCACCCCATCACCCCCCCATACTGCCCTCACCCCATCACCCCCCATACTGCCCCCTCCCCCCAATACTGCCCTTACCCCCTCCCCCCAATACTGCCCTTACCCCCTCCCCCCAATACTGCCCTTACCCCCTCCCCCCCAATACTGCCCTTACCCCATCACCCCCCCAATACTGCCCTCACCCCATCACCCTCCATACTGCCCTCACCCCCCATACTGCCCTCACCCCCCATACTGCCCTCACCCCCCATACTGCCCTCACCCCCCATACTGCCCTCACCCCCCATACTGCCCTCACCCCCCATACTGCCCTCACCCCCCATACTGCCCTCACCCCCCATACTGCCCTCACCCCCCATACTGCCCTCACCTCCATACTGCCCTCACCCCATCACCCCCC
Organism: Pelobates fuscus; assembly: GCF_036172605.1. Classification (NCBI taxonomy): domain Eukaryota; kingdom Metazoa; phylum Chordata; class Amphibia; order Anura; family Pelobatidae; genus Pelobates; species Pelobates fuscus. Next base: position 1,075,552 of record NC_086324.1, on the reverse strand, counting down.
ATACTGCCCTCACCCCATCACCCCCCATACTGCCCTCACCCCATCACCCCCCATACTGCCCTCACCCCATCACCCCCCCATACTGCCCTCACCCCATCACCCCCCCATACTGCCCTCACCCCATCACCCCCCCATACTGCCCTCACCCCATCACCCCCCCCATACTGCCCTCACCCCATCACCCCCCCCATACTGCCCTCACCCCATCACCCCCCCATACTGCCCTCACCCCATCACCCCCCCATACTGCCCTCACCCCATCACCCCCCCATACTGCCCTCACCCCATCACCCCCCCATACTGCCCTCACCCCATCACCCCCCCATACTGCCCTCACCCCATCACCCCCCCATACTGCCCTCACCCCATCACCCCCCCATACTGCCCTCACCCCATCACCCCCATACTGCCCTCACCCCCATACTGCCCTCACCCCCATACTGCCCTCACCCCATCACCCCCCCATACTGCCCTCACCCCATCACCCCCCCATACTGCCCTCACCCCATCACCCCCCCATACTGCCCTCACCTCCCCATACTGCCCTCACCTCCCCATACTGCCCTCACCCCCCCATACTGCCCTCACCCCCCCATACTGCCCTCACCCCCCCATACTGCCCTCACCCCCCCATACTGCCCTCACCCCCCCATACTGCCCTCACCCCCCCATACTGCCCTCACCCCCCATACTGCCCTCACCCCCCATACTGCCCTCACCCCCCCATACTGCCCTCACCCCATCACCCCCCCATACTGCCCTCACCCCATCACCCCCCCTACTGCCCTCACCCCATCACCCCCCCTACTGCCCTCACCCCATCACCCCCCCTACTGCCCTCACCCCATCACCCCCCCTACTGCCCTCACCCCATCACCCCCCCTACTGCCCTCACCCCATCACCCCCCCTACTGCCCTCACCCCATCACCCCCCCTACTGCCCTCACCCCATCACCCCCCCAATACTGCCCTTACCCCATCACCCCCCCAATACTGCCCTTACCCCATCACCCCCCCAATACTGCCCTTACCCCATCACCCCCCAATACTGCCCTTACCCCATCACCCCCCCAATACTGCCCTTACCCCATCACCCCCCCTACTGCCCTCACCCCATCACCCCCCCAATACTGCCCTTACCCCATCACCCCCCCAATACTGCCCTTACCCCATCACCCCCCCAATACTGCCCTTACCCCATCACCCCCCAATACTGCCCTTACCCCATCACCCCCCCCATACTGCCCTCACCCCATCACCCCCCCATACTGCCCTCACCCCATCACCCCCCCCATACTGCCCTCACCCCATCACCCCCCCATACTGCCCTCACCCCATCACCCCCCCATACTGCCCTCACCCCATCACCCCCCCATACTGCCCTCACCCCATCACCCCCCCATACTGCCCTCACCCCATCACCCCCCCATACTGCCCTCACCCCATCACCCCCCCATACTGCCCTCACCCCATCACCCCCCCATACTGCCCTCACCCCATCACCCCCCCATACTGCCCTCACCCCATCACCCCCCCATACTGCCCTCACCTCCCCATACTGCCCTCACCTCCCCATACTGCCCTCACCCCCCCATACTGCCCTCACCCCCCCATACTGCCCTCACCCCCCCATACTGCCCTCACCCCCCCATACTGCCCTCACCCCCCCATACTGCCCTCACCCCCCCATACTGCCCTCACCCCCCATACTGCCCTCACCCCCCATACTGCCCTCACCCCCCCATACTGCCCTCACCCCATCACCCCCCCATACTGCCCTCACCCCATCACCCCCCCTACTGCCCTCACCCCATCACCCCCCCTACTGCCCTCACCCCATCACCCCCCCTACTGCCCTCACCCCATCACCCCCCCTACTGCCCTCACCCCATCACCCCCCCTACTGCCCTCACCCCATCACCCCCCCTACTGCCCTCACCCCATCACCCCCCCTACTGCCCTCACCCCATCACCCCCCCAATACTGCCCTTACCCCATCACCCCCCCAATACTGCCCTTACCCCATCACCCCCCCAATACTGCCCTTACCCCATCACCCCCCAATACTGCCCTTACCCCATCACCCCCCCAATACTGCCCTTACCCCATCACCCCCCCAATACTGCCCTTACCCCATCACCCCCCCAATACTGCCCTTACCCCATCACCCCCCCAATACTGCCCTTACCCCATCACCCCCCAATACTGCCCTTACCCCATCACCCCCCCAATACTGCCCTTACCCCATCACCCCCCCAATACTGCCCTTACCCCATCACCCCCCCCAATACTGCCCTTACCCCATCACCCCCCCAATACTGCCCTCACCCCATCACCCCCCCAATACTGCCCTCACCCCATTACCCCCCATACTGCCCTCACCCCATTACCCCCCATACTGCCCTCACCCCATTACCCCCCATACTGCCCTCACCCCATTACCCCCCATACTGCCCTCACCCCATTACCCCCCATACTGCCCTCACCCCATCGCCCCCCCAATGCTGCCCTCACCCCATCGCCCCCCCAATGCTGCCCTCACCCCATCGCCCCCCCAATGCTGCCTTCACCCCATCGCCCCCCCAATGCTGCCCTTACCCCATCGCCCCCCCAATGCTGCCCTTACCCCATCGCCCCCCCAATGCTGCCCTTACCCCATCGCCCCCCCAATGCTGCCCTTACCCCATCGCCCCCCCAATGCTGCCCTTACCCCATCGCCCCCCCAATGCTGTCCTTACCCCATCGCCCCCCCAATGCTGCCCTCACCCCCCCCCCGATGCTGCCCTCACCCCATCGCCCCCCCAATGCTGCCCTCACCCCATCGCCCCCCCAATGCTGCCCTCACCCCATCGCCCCCCAATGCTGCCCTCACCCCATCGCCCCCCCAATGCTGCCCTCACCCCATCGCCCCCCCAATGCTGCCCTCACCCCATCGCCCCCCCAATGCTGCCCTCACCCCATCGCCCCCCCAATGCTGCCCTCACCCCATCGCCCCCCCAATGCTGCCCTCACCCCATCGCCCCCCCAATGCTGCCCTCACCCCATCGCCCCCCCAATGCTGCCCTCACCCCATCGCCCCCCCAATGCTGCCCTCACCCCATCGCCCCCCCAATGCTGCCCTCACCCCATCGCCCCCCCAATGCTGCCCTCACCCCATCGCCCCCCCAATGCTGCCCTCACCCCATCGCCCCCCCAATGCTGCCCTCACCCCATCGCCCCCCCAATGCTGCCCTCACCCCATCGCCCCCCCAATGCTGCCCTCACCCCATCGCCCCCCCAATGCTGCCCTCACCCCATCGCCCCCCCAATGCTGCCCTCACCCCATCGCCCCCCCAATGCTGCCCTCACCCCATCGCCCCCCCAATGCTGCCCTCACCCCATCGCCCCCCCAATGCTGCCCTCACCCCATCGCCCCCCCAATGCTGCCCTCACCCCATCGCCCCCCCAATGCTGCCCTCACCCCATCGCCCCCCCAATGCTGCCCTCACCCCATCGCCCCCCCAATGCTGCCCTCACCCCATCGCCCCCCCAATGCTGCCCTCACCCCATCGCCCCCCCAATGCTGCCCTCACCCCATCGCCCCCCCAATGCTGCCCTCACCCCATCGCCCCCCCAATGCTGCCCTCACCCCATCGCCCCCCCAATGCTGCCCTCACCCCATCGCCCCCCCAATGCTGCCCTCACCCCATCGCCCCCCCAATGCTGCCCTCACCCCATCGCCCCCCCAATGCTGCCCTCACCCCATCGCCCCCCCAATGCTGCCCTCACCCCATCGCCCCCCCAATGCTGCCCTCACCCCATCGCCCCCCCAATGCTGCCCTCACCCCATCGCCCCCCCAATGCTGCCCTCACCCCATCGCCCCCCCAATGCTGCCCTCACCCCATCGCCCCCCCAATGCTGCCCTCACCCCATCGCCCCCCCAATGCTGCCCTCACCCCATCGCCCCCCCAATGCTGCCCTCACCCCATCGCCCCCCCAATGCTGCCCTCACCCCATCGCCCCCCCAATGCTGCCCTCACCCCATCGCCCCCCCAATGCTGCCCTCACCCCATCGCCCCCCCAATGCTGCCCTCACCCCATCGCCCCCCCAATGCTGCCCTCACCCCATCGCCCCCCCAATGCTGCCCTCACCCCATCGCCCCCCCAATGCTGCCCTCACCCCATCGCCCCCCCAATGCTGCCCTCACCCCATCGCCCCCCCAATGCTGCCCTCACCCCATCGCCCCCCCAATGCTGCCCTCACCCCATCGCCCCCCCAATGCTGCCCTCACCCCATCGCCCCCCCAATGCTTCCCTCACCCCATCGCCCCCCCAATGCTTCCCTCACCCCATCGCCCCCCCAATGCTTCCCTCACCCCATCGCCCCCCCAATGCTGCCCTCACCCCAGTATCGCCCCCCCAATGCTGCCCTCACCCCAGTATCGCCCACCCAATGCTGCCCTCACCCCAGTATCGCCCACCCAATGCTGCCCTCACCCCAGTATCGCCCACCCAATGCTGCCCTCACCCCAGTATCGCCCACCCAATGCTGCCCTCACCCCAGTATCGCCCACCCAATGCTGCCCTCACCCCAGTATCGCCCACCCAATGCTGCCCTCACCCCAGTATCGCCCACCCAATGCTGCCCTCACCCCAGTATCGCCCACCCAATGCTGCCCTCACCCCAGTATCGCCCACCCAATGCTGCCCTCACCCCAGTATCGCCCCCCCAATGCTGCCCTCACCCCAGTATCGCCCCCCCAATGCTGCCCTCACCCCAGTATCGCCCCCCCAATGCTGCCCTCACCCCAGTATCGCCCCCCCAATGCTGCCCTCACCCCAGTATCGCCCCCCCAATGCTGCCCTCACCCCAGTATCGCCCCCCCAATGCTGCCCTCACCCCAGTATCGCCCCCCCAATGCTGCCCTCACCCCAGTATCGCCCCCCCCAATGCTGCCCTCACCCCAGTATCGCCCCCCAATACTGCCCTTACCCCAGTTTTAACCCCCAATACTGCCCTTACCCCAGTATTGCCCCCAGTATTCTGCCATTACCCTCTTTTTTTCTTTTGATTACCTCCATACCCCAAAACTATCTACTTCTACCCCAGAATTATACTGCATAACCCCAAACAATCTGCCCTTTCCCCAATATTGCTCTGCGCCCCCAAACAATCTGCCCTTTCCCCAATATTGCTCTGCGCCCCCAAACAATCTGCCCTTTCCCCAATATTGCTCTGCGTCCCCCCAAAATCTGTCCTTTTGTCCGTATTACATCCCCTTCGACCATCCATTTTCCCCATTATTAATCTTAAGCACCCCACACGATCTGCCCTTTCCCCCAATGTTTCCCCCAGCAAAAAGCAATTGGCTTGTTTCCTACCCTCCACCCAAATAATATTCCCCCCCGTAGCAATCTGTCCCCTGCCCAATATTACCATCCAATTGTATGTCCTATTTCCATAACAATGCGATCTCTCCTTTATCATCCCTCTCCAAGCCTCATACCAATCGTTTCCCTTCCCAACTGCATTATCTATAATAATGGGTGCGTTGAAATACTGGGGAAGCTCCCTTGGTGTAACAATAATTGTTTTTGGATTCACAGACCCATCATAAAATCTTTGCGGCGAAGAAAAGCAATTGTCTAGTATGTCCCTGTTAATAATGAAGACCAACTGATGCCTTTCACAATATGCTATTTATTCTCAATGGTAAGAATAATTAATAAAAATTGCAGCCTGTAAGTACACCTGTTCTGTCAAAATATTGTGAATTTTCTTGTGGACGAAGGATCCGGCTAATTCTGAGTTTTTTTTTTTTTGGTCGTACGTGGCTGGATCCGGCTAATTCTGATTTTGTTTTTTTGGTCGTACGTGGCTGGATCCGGCTAATTCTGATTTTGTTTTTGGGTCGTATGTGGCTGGATCCGGCTAATTCTGATTTTGTTTTTTTGGGTCGTACGTGGCTGGATCCGGCTAATTCTGATTTTGTTTTTGGGTCGTATGTGGCTGGATCCGGCTAATTCTGATTTTGTTTTTGGGTCGTACGTGGCTGGATCCGGCTAATTCAGATTTTGTTTTTGGGTCGTATGTGGCTGGATCCGGCTAATTCTGATTTTGTTTTTGGGTCGTACGTGGCTGGATCCGGCTAATTCAGATTTTTTTGGGGGTCGTACGTGGCTGGATCCGGCTAATTCTGATTTTGTTTTGTTTAAGATTGCAGGTGGGCTGGTTGTTCACTATGAATCGAATGATTGGCCCAGGAAGCTCAAGCTCACAGAGGAGGCGTCTGGTTTTGGGAATTATCATCTTGCTCCTTGTTGATGTGATATGGGTAGCGTCCTCAGAACTGACTTCGGTGAGTATTGTTTTACACCCCACCTCCTATAGAATGTAAGCTCGATTGAGCAGGGTCCTCTTCAACCTATCGTTCCCGTAAGTTCTTTGTAATTGTCCTATTTATAGTTAAATCCCACCTCTCATATTACTGTAAAGCGCTACGGAATCTGTTGGCGCTATATAAATGGCGATAATAATAATAATCTCATTACCATCACTTTATAATTACCGTCTGCTGTCGACCCTCAGATATTTGTTTTATACAATTGAAATATTTGACAACCAAATAATTTTATGTAAATATGTTTTTATTGAGTTTTTATCAACATTGTATTGGTGATCATTTTCGGCAGTGAGACTCGCAGGTCTCCCATATCAGCTGAAAGTGTGTGGACACGCAGATCCAAGTAGTAAGATGTACAGGATGTCCATACCAATTGGTTCCCACCTGTGATGGAGCCTCTGTATTGGTCATTAATAGAGTGCGCTTTGCAGAATGTGGGACAACCAAATCATTTTAGCGTATATATAACTACATGTAACTGCAAGTACAGAATATTACACTATAGCCAACCTATAAGTAAAATGGTAACATTGTTATGATTAATGAATAATGTAGTTGCAAAAAAGAAATAAATCCGGTGGAGTATCTTCCAAATTTCATTCTGTGCCTTAAAGTTGCAGTGCCTTTAAAGAAAAACTGTTTGGAATCCAAAAGTGTATTCCTAACTACAGCTCCCATGATGCTTTGCATGCCTTTAGAATGACAAGGAATCATGGAAGTTGTAGTTTTACAACAGCAGAGACATAATGCTGATTGTGGACTTAAAGCACATGCGCTGATAGTGCTACGAGCACATTAGTACTAGCCCGTAGGAAAGCATTCAATCGGTGCTTTCCTATGGGGATTTTGAAGACGCAGGATGTCCTCATGCATGGAGTAAAACTGTGAGAAGCCAGGAATCGCCTCTAGTGTCTATATGGAAGAAAGCCACAAGTTGTTGTCTTAACCTAGCAATATAAATATTGCAGTTTGTATGAAGGGTTAAGAGGAGATGAAGTGATCTGAATGCCTATAGTATGAACATAGACTGTGACGGCAGATCAGAACTATTCGGCCCATCTAGTCTGCCCTCTTATATCTAAGATAGCCTTATGTCTATCCCACGCATGCTTAAACTCCTTTACTGTGTTAACCTCTACCACTTCAGCAGGAAGGCTATTCCATGCATCCACTACCCTCTCAGTAAAGTAATACTTCCTGATATTATTTTTAAACCTTTGTCCCTCTAATTTAAGGCTATGTCCTCTTGTTGTGGTAGTTGTTCTTCTTTTAAATATAGTCTCCTCCTTTACTGTGTTGATTCCCTTTATGTATTTAAATGTTTCTATCATATCCCCCCTGTCTCGTCTTTCCTCCAAGCTATACATGTTAAGATCCTTTAACCTTTCCTGGTAAGTTTTATCCTGCAATCCATGAACCAGTTTAGTAGCCCTTCTCTGAACTCTCTCTAAGGTATCAATATCCTTCTGAAGATACGGTCTCCAGTACTGTGTACAATACTCCAAGTGAGGTCTCACCAGTGTTCTGTACAATGGCATGAGCACTTCCCTCTTTCTACTGCTAATACCTCTCCCTATACAACCAAGCATTCTGCTAGCATTTCCTGCTGCTCTTTGAATAGATAAGAAAAGAAAAAGAGGAGCCAATGTAGTAACAACTGAGTAAGGATAGATACTAGGAGGTTTATGAAAAATATGGGGGTTAACCCCTAAGTAGTTAATTCAAATATGAAAAACAAAAACATTTAATTCAAAATAAATCTCCAAAGTTCTCTCTCTGTGAGAACACGTAATTATTAAAACTTTTTTATTAATTCAGTAAAATAGGTTTAATGTGTACACCTCAAAACCGATAATAAAAAGATGTCTGTTTGCTATTGCCGCATACCTAATTTCAGAAACAGACATCTCCACTACCACTAGCGATAATTGATTTACTTTCCACCAATATTTACTTTTCCTCCGATTTAATAGAGGCGTGGGCATTTAGAGACTACTTAAAGGGACACTATAGTCACCTGAACAACTTTAGCTTAATGAAGCAGTTTTGGTGTATAGAACATGCCCCTACAGCCTCACTGCTCAATCCTCTGCCATTTAGGAGTTAAATCCCTTTGTTTATGAACCCTAGTCACACCTCCCTGCATGTGACTTGCACAGCCTTCCATAAACACTTCCTGTAAAGAGAGACCTATTTAGGCTTTCTTTATTGCAAGTTCTGTTTAATTAAGATTTTCTTATCCCCTGCTATGTTAATAGCTTGCTAGACCCTGCAAGAGCCTCCTGTATGTGATTAAAGTTCAGTTTAGAGATTGAGATACAATTATTTAAGGTAAATTACATCTGTTTGAAAGTGAAACCAGTTTTTTTTCCATGCAGGCTCTGTCAATCATAGCCAGGGGAGGTGTGGCTAGGGCTGCATAAACAGAAACAAAGTGATTTAACTCCTAAATGACAGTGAATTGAGCAGTGAAATTGCAGGGGAATGATCTATACCAGGGGTAGGCAACCTTTTAGCAACACTGTGCCGATATAGGATTGTGATGTCCCGTAGCATGCCGGTCCTATTTTTTTTTTTTTTTTAAATCGAGGTGTGTATGCTGCTGTATTCTGCTTGTTATTTTTACTGTAATTGCTTTGTATCGTTGTATTTGTGCGTATTTGCAGGGCCTTCTTTAATAGTGACTGGACCCTGGGCAAAGCATTTGCTTGGGGCCCCCTGGACCCTGTCCCCCCTCCCCAGGCATGCAATCACGTCCTCTACCTCAGCGCAGTGGCGGACCTAAAGTAGAGAGGTGCAAGAATTTTTTGGGGTCTCCCTGTTGCACGGGTGATTAAAAGGTAGATCCCCATCTGTCGTGCAACTCAAGAATGCATTGACAGCTGGGGCTCTACCATTTACCCATGTTTGCAGGTCTGTATTTAGCACTAAGCAGTTTTTGTGTGTTTGAATGTAAACAGGTTTTTGTATGGAATATGTTTGTATGTGGTGTTGGCGTGATTGCAAGCATGTATTCGTGTAGTGTTGGTTTTTGAATGCAGGGGTGTATTTACATATCATTTTGGTGTGTAACACAGACATGTGTTTGTACGTAGTGTTGAAATTTGAATGCAGGGGTGTATTTGTGTGTAGTGTTAGTGTCTGAATGCTGAGATGTATGCACATATACACACACAGATATATACACACTGAAATGAGCACACACACACACACACACACAGACATACTGACACACACACACAGACATACTGACACACACACACAGACATACTGACACACACACACAGACATACTGACACACACACACAGACATACTGACACACACACACAGACATACTGACACACACACACAGACATACTGACACACACACACAGACATGCTGACACACACACACAGACATGCTGACTTACAAACATACTGACACACACACATATATACTGACACCGATATACTGACACACATACTGACACACACAGATATACTGACACACAAAGACATAAGCCCCCCTCCAATCTGCCTACTCTTCTTTCTAGCAGTGTGGGTGGCTTCCAGTGGGGACTAGGGCAGCCAGGTACAGGTCAAGGACAGGAGCTGCAACAGCAACTGGGAGCTGCTCTACTACAGTGTGGATTCCTATTCACAAGTGCCGGGAGGAAGTGATCTGAGATCCCCTCTACGTGCTGCAATTCATAAATTGAGGATTGTCCTTCACCACCTTTTCGTATTAGCAGATATCTGAAGTTTTACTGGGACTCCTGATAGGACAGAGCCTGTTTGGCTCTAGCAGCCTTGAGTGCCGTGCAAAGACACCTCGAGTGCCGTGCATGGCACTAGTGCCGTAGGTTGCCTACCCCTGATCTATACACTAAAACTGCTTTATTTAGCTAAAGTCATTTAGGTGACTATAGTGTTCCTTTAAATATTTGATATTAGACATTACCGCAGTATATATGTGGCAATATTCAGCTGATATAGCTTGGCTATTTCGCAAATAACCTTTTGTTGGGGATGTAGTCTCTGTTTTTTTTTTTTTTTTTATCAATTTGGCGTATTGGGCATGGTGGGATATTAGTGAGAGAATAGATTTTGGGTAAGGGGGGGTGCCCTCAAAGGCACTTCAGGTTGGACTATATATCCAGATCAGGACTACCTATATTCTCTCCCTTCCCTTAACACTCTATTGCCTCGTTACTATTAAGCAGTTTTTTTTAGAAATATACATATTGAGTGTTCAATACATTAATGCATTCCTATTACTTCCTCACTTGGTACTATAACCACACTTGGTACTATAACCACACTTGGTACTATAACCACACTAGGTACTATAACCACACTGGGTACTATAACCACACTGGGTACTATAACCACACTGGGTACTATAACCACACTGGGTACTATAACCACACTGGGTACTATAACCACACTGGGTACTATAACCACACTGGGTACTATAACCACACTGGGTACTATAACCACACTTGGTACTATAACCACACTTGGTGCTATAACCACACTTGGTACTATAACCACACTGGGTACTATAACCACACTGGGTACTATAACCACACTGGGTACTATAACCACACTGGGTACTATAACCACACTGGGTACTATAACCACACTTGGTACTATAACCACACTTGGTGCTATAACCACACTTGGTACTATAACCACACTGGGTACTATAACCACACTGGGTACTATAACCACACTGGGTACTATAACCACACTTGGTACTATAACCACACTTGGTACTATAACCACACTGGGTACTATAACCACACTGGGTACTATAACCACACTTGGTACTATAACCACACTGGGTACTATAACCACACTGGGTACTATAACCACACTGGGTACTATAACCACACTTGGTACTATAACCACACTTGGTGCTATAACCACACTGGGTACTATAACCACACTGGGTACTATAACCACACTGGGTACTATAACCACACTGGGTACTATAACCACACTGGGTACTATAACCACACTGGGTACTATAACCACACTGGGTACTATAACCACACTGGGTACTATAACCACACTGGGTACTATAACCACACTTGGTACTATAACCACACTGGGTACTATAACCACACTGGGTACTATAACCACACTGGGTACTATAACCACACTGGGTACTATAACCACACTGGGTACTATAACCACACTGGGTACTATAACCACACTGGGTACTATAACCACACTGGGTACTATAACCACACTGGGTACTATAACCACACTGGGTACTATAACCACACTGGGTACTATAACCACACTGGGTACTATAACCACACTGGGTACTATAACCACACTTGGTACTATAACCACACTTGGTGCTATAACCACACTTGGTACTATAACCACACTTGGTACTATAACCACACTTGGTACTATAACCACACTTGGTACTATAACCACACTGGGTACTATAACCACACTTGGTACTATAACCACACTTGGTACTATAACCACACTTGGTACTATAACCACACTTGGTACTATAACCACACTTGGTACTATAACCACACTGGGTACTATAACCACACTGGGTACTATAACCACACTGGGTACTATAACCACACTGGGTACTATAACCACACTGGGTACTATAACCACACTTGGTACTATAACCACACTGGGTACTATAACCACACTGGGTACTATAACCACACTGGGTACTATAACCACACTGGGTACTATAACCACACTGGGTACTATAACCACACTTGGTACTATAACCACACTTGGTGCTATAACCACACTTGGTACTATAACCACACTGGGTACTATAACCACACTGGGTACTATAACCACACTGGGTACTATAACCACACTGGGTACTATAACCACACTGGGTACTATAACCACACTTGGTACTATAACCACACTTGGTGCTATAACCACACTTGGTACTATAACCACACTGGGTACTATAACCACACTTGGTGCTATAACCACACTGGGTACTATAACCACACTGGGTACTATAACCACACTGGGTACTATAACCACACTGGGTACTATAACCACACTGGGTACTATAACCACACTGGGTACTATAACCACACTGGGTACTATAACCACACTGGGTACTATAACCACACTTGGTACTATAACCACACTGGGTACTATAACCACACTGGGTACTATAACCACACTGGGTACTATAACCACACTGGGTACTATAACCACACTGGGTACTATAACCACACTGGGTACTATAACCACACTGGGTACTATAACCACACTGGGTACTATAACCACACTGGGTACTATAACCACACTGGGTACTATAACCACACTGGGTACTATAACCACACTGGGTACTATAACCACACTTGGTACTATAACCACACTTGGTGCTATAACCACACTTGGTACTATAACCACACTTGGTACTATAACCACACTTGGTACTATAACCACACTTGGTACTATAACCACACTGGGTACTATAACCACACTTGGTACTATAACCACACTTGGTACTATAACCACACTTGGTACTATAACCACACTTGGTACTATAACCACACTTGGTACTATAACCACACTTGGTACTATAACCACACTGGGTACTATAACCACACTGGGTACTATAACCACACTGGGTACTATAACCACACTGGGTACTATAACCACACTGGGTACTATAACCACACTGGGTACTATAACCACACTGGGTACTATAACCACACTGGGTACTATAACCACACTGGGTACTATAACCACACTTGGTACTATAACCACACTGGGTACTATAACCACACTGGGTACTATAACCACACTGGGTACTATAACCACACTGGGTACTATAACCACACTTGGTACTATAACCACACTGGGTACTATAACCACACTGGGTACTATAACCACACTGGGTACTATAACCACACTGGGTACTATAACCACACTTGGTACTATAACCACACTGGGTGCTATAACCACACTTGGTGCTATAACCACACTTGGTGCTATAACCACACTGGGTACTATAACCACACTTGGTGCTATAACCACACTGGGTACTATAACCACACTGGGTACTATAACCACACTGGGTACTATAACCACACTGGGTACTATAACCACACTGGGTACTATAACCACACTGGGTACTATAACCACACTGGGTACTATAACCACACTGGGTACTATAACCACACTTGGTACTATAACCACACTGGGTACTATAACCACACTGGGTACTATAACCACACTGGGTACTATAACCACACTGGGTACTATAACCACACTGGGTACTATAACCACACTGGGTACTATAACCACACTGGGTACTATAACCACACTGGGTACTATAACCACACTGGGTACTATAACCACACTGGGTACTATAACCACACTGGGTACTATAACCACACTTGGTACTATAACCACACTTGGTGCTATAACCACACTTGGTGCTATAACCACACTTGGTACTATAACCACACTTGGTACTATAACCACACTTGGTACTATAACCACACTGGGTACTATAACCACACTTGGTACTATAACCACACTTGGTACTATAACCACACTTGGTACTATAACCACACTTGGTACTATAACCACACTTGGTACTATAACCACACTTGGTACTATAACCACACTGGGTACTATAACCACACTGGGTACTATAACCACACTGGGTACTATAACCACACTGGGTACTATAACCACACTGGGTACTATAACCACACTGGGTACTATAACCACACTGGGTACTATAACCACACTGGGTACTATAACCACACTGGGTACTATAACCACACTTGGTACTATAACCACACTGGGTACTATAACCACACTGGGTACTATAACCACACTGGGTACTATAACCACACTGGGTACTATAACCACACTTGGTACTATAACCACACTGGGTACTATAACCACACTGGGTACTATAACCACACTGGGTACTATAACCACACTGGGTACTATAACCACACTTGGTACTATAACCACACTGGGTGCTATAACCACACTTGGTGCTATAACCACACTTGGTACTATAACCACACTGGGTACTTTAACCACACTTTGTACTATAACCACACTTGGTACTATAACCACATTTGGTACTATTTGTGGTCCAACGCATTGTGCTGCCCTCTTAAGTGGAAACTTCCTTTTATATATTTACTTTATTTATATACAACATTTATTTGGTTTTTATCTGTTTTGAAGTGTACACATTAAACCTATTTTACTGAAATAATAAAAGTTACGTTTTAATAATTACGTGTTCTCACAGAGAGAGAACTTTAGAGATTTATTTTGAATTTCATTTTTGTTTTTCTTATTTGAATTTCCTGCTGCTCTATTACATTGTCTGCCTACCTTTAAGTCCTCAGAAATAATCACCCCTAAATCCCTTTTCTCAGATGTTGAGGTTAGGACTCTATCAAATATTCTGTACTCTGCCCTTGGGTTTTTACGTCCAAGATGCATTATCTTGCACTTATCCACATTAAATGTCAGTTGCCACAACTCTGACCATTTTTCTAGTTTACCTAAATCATTTTCCATTTGGCTTATCTCTCCTGGAACAGCAACCCTGTTACATATCTTAGTATCATCAACAAAAAGACATAAACAGCATACCATTAACCACACACTGGAGGCTGCTGCACGCTCTAGCGATTAATAAAGCAGGAAATAAAACATTCTAAATTAAACACTCTACAATTCATTTTTTTTTTTTTTTAAACCGATTTCTCTTTACAGGAAGTGTGTATTGAGATTGTGAGTCTCAGCCAGAGGAGGTGTGACTAGGGCTGTATAAACAAAGTGATTTAACACCTAAATGACAGAGAATTGAGCAGTGAGACTGCATGGAAGCTGATTTGTAGTTTAGAGTGTCCCTTTAATACTTGGACAATATACTCTGCAATGTTTGAATATTTATTGATGTTTGTAGCTTTTTATTTTCGGTTTCTTTTTCAGTACATATTTCAGAAATACAACAAACCATTCTTTAGCACCTTTGCAAAAACCTCCATGTTTGTTCTGTACCTGTTGGGGTTTATCGTGTGGCGGCCATGGAGACAGCAGTGTGCCAAGCGCATGCACAGGAAGCACGCACTGTTTGTGAGTTTCATTTGACATTTTCTCATATAATGGTGATATCGTTGGGTCTAACCTGCTCGTACAGATTCAGAGAGAGAAAATATACAGAGTCCCTGGAAGCATAGATAAAATGGCTTGAGAGGTACAATGAGGCTTGGCATTTGGCAAGTATTTTCCACTAATTGCAAAATTCGTCCTTTTCTGGATTATAAATGCTGTGTATTAAAATGGTCTGAAAACTAATAATTACCATCACCACGACAGTTTCTTTTATTTAATTTGTTGTTCTGTTTATGGGGTCATTACTTATTGCTACAGCCTATTTGGAAAATAAAACATTCTAAACTCAGGCCAAAATTGGCACAACTAGGAATTCCCTAATGAATTACTGGCAACTCATATTTTAGTCAATTTATTTTGGGGGAAAATAAAGGTTCGTGAATAATGCCATCTATTCTTGGATAGGTCTATGTAGTGAACAGTGAATTGTAAGTTACACGAATTGCAGAAAGTACCAGAAATGGCTGATTTGGAAATGTTCCCTGTGTCAGGTTTTGTCACAATCTGAAATTCACTGTTTGATCAATAAACCTGAGTGTAGTTTATGGAACCCAAACTGTCTTCTTTATGTCCCTGAATGCTTCAATGGGAGATTTAATGGAACTTCATTGCAATCTACCTTTCTAGTGTTTTTATTGTTGTTTTTTTGTTTTTTTTAATGGAAAGCAAGTGATCGCGTCAGCTGTTGCTCTCTGCCTGTCATTTGCACCCAGTCCAAGGCTTCTGCATTGACGCTGGGGACTGTGGTGGAAAAAATGGGACGAGCCAACAGGTCCCATCGGAACAACGTTGATGTTATTTGGAAATCGCTGTGACCTCCAGGCACCATAACAACTTAATTTGAATTGGGAGACTTGGTCTACGGGGACTCCCGTGGTCTCACAAGATCCTCCATAAACATCAGTGTTGTACTCGAGCAGTTCCAGGCAGGTAAAGTCTCTAGCTCCAGACTGAAGATAGCAGCATCCATGGGGTCAGTTTAGGTAAGTAAACTGACCCCAGCTGTACCCCCTGATGGACAGCGTGGGGTGTGTGCACAGGCAGGAGGCTTATGGACGTTTGAGGCAGACGGGCAGATGCGGGAGGGATCTGCAACTTCCCTCCCTGCTCTAATCCCTTGCACGCCCTCCAGTGATGCCGGGAGCTGGAATATGACGTAATTCCTGCCCCGGCATCACTTAATATCGCTCTATGGAGCAGAGCAGGGAGATGACTGAAGCCCCACTGGACCCCAGGGAAAGCCGAACCGATTTAGTGTGTGTGTGTGTGTGTGTGTGTGTCAGGAGTGAGCGAGTGTGTGTCCGGTCCACCTCCAATCACATCGAAATGGGGTTTGTATTCACCTTTTTCCCCCCTCGCTGTGCTGGTCTCGCCGCAGCTGGCCCTGCCTCCATGACAATCTTGATGATCTCAGCCAATCCAATGCTTTCCTATAGGAAAGCACTGGGAGGCTACTGCGCATGTGTGGCAAAACTCCACGATGCGCCAATCCGCATCTCCTCATAGAGATGAATTGGATTAATGTATCTCTATGGGGAACATTCAGTGCCTCCATGCACAGCATGGAGACACTAAACGTAGGTGCTGCATACTGTGCAGCACTGACCCAGGATGCACTCTAGAGGCAGTCTGCGTGACTTTCACTAGAAGCATTACTTTACTCTGAAAAGGCAGGGTTTACATTGAAAAGTGTGGAGGGTCTGGTTATAGACACGAGCTCTAGTGGTTCTGGTGACTATAATGTCCCTTTTAAGAATTGTATTTTTGACATTGAAAAACCTGGCTCCTTACTTTTTTTGCTGGCTCCTAGATTCTAAGCAAATTTGTCAAGCCCTGTGTTAACCTCTACCACTTCAGCATCCACTACCCTCTCAGTAAAGTAATACTTCCTGATATTATTTTTAAACCGTTGCCCCTCTAATTTAAGACTAATGCTGGTGGTGGTGGTTCAGCGGCACTATGCACAGTCATATAGTCTCTTTGTACATACAGAGCTTCGTCACTGAGCAGACTCGTGTTCTCAAACCTGTTAGAATAAAGCAGTAGACCTGGTTGGACTTTTTCGTGTCCCCAAACCAGCCAAAGCTGGTCCCTAGGGAGCCAGTGTCCCTAGGGAGCTGATAGTCCACTTCCAGAGCGGTACAGGCAAGTCAGCCGTCCTGACTGCACGAAGAGGGAAACCCCTCTACCAATTTGAGAATATGTCACTAGGGTTTTATCTAACAGCACACTGGCCTGACGGCAGTCACTCAAACCTCTCTTTTACAACTATGCAACATTCGTTACCGCTGGCGCATGTCACGCCCACTCCTCGTACTACACGGGGACACTGACTACCCTCTTCAGGATCTACAGAGCGCAACAACGCTCCTTCAGGACTTAGATCTCCCACAGGACTATCTGACCCAGACTGAGTCCAATGCTGCTTCCAAGCCCTCACATGCCTGGGACCAAACCAGAATGACTCCGTTCACCCCACGTCAACCCTCAGCGGAAGCATACGCTGCAGTCACTAATTGAACCCTCAAAGGGTCCCAAGACCTTTATAATGTTGCAACCCCAAACTGTTCTGTTTCATTTTATTGTTTGTTTGTTCAAGTCCTTAAGTTTCTAATTTCCTTAGCAAGCGTGGATCAGGCACCAAACCTGACCTAAGGTGCAAACCGATGGGTATAGCTCACCAATGACTCTTCCCCCCGCCTCACGACCATTCCACTAAACTAATGTCCACTCCTTTACCGAAAGAGGCGTAACATTTTCTTTCAACTACCTAGCGCACAAAGTCTCTTCGATAAGGCCCAAATTCAGACCTGCCACTTTTGGTTACCAGAGTCCCAGGCCTAGCCACTTCCCAACATCTAACGGCATGGCCCCTTAATGAACGCCATCATGAGCGGGGGGAGCACATGTCCTTCATACGTTGCCCACACCTGCCACATCTCGCTAATGTTCCAAGGTATAAAATGCATTATGTTTGTTTCTTAGTATCTAAAACATCAATTCATGTGTTACCCTAGTCCAGGGATAGGCAACCTTTGGCACCGTAGATGTTGTGGACTACAGCTCCCATGATGCGTTGCCACCATTATGGCTGTAAGAGCATTATGGGAGATGTAGTTCAAAACATCTGGAGTGCCGAAGGTTACCTATCCCTGCCCTAGACCTTCTGATTATTGCTTATGTATGCTATAGTAATTAGTATGTACGATTTGCATGTGTGGCTCTGTCACCGTAAAGCATAACCATGAGCTATAAATAAAGCAGCAGTGCTCGGCCACCCCGAAATTTATCCTGCAATATACCAAGGCAGGAAAGCACTATAGGCACAATAAACCCGTTACCTATGGCAACCTCCGCACTCTGGGTTCCACCTGATCCTCCCACTCTCCACCCCAGCAGTTGCTCCATGGGATGAATGTTCTCGGTTTCTTCGGTTCTGTTGTGGAAGCAGATCCTCTGTGTCTCATGTCTAATATTTTTGTTCAGTTTTCAGATGCGGAGCAGTATTTCAGTTCATGTTCTGCTGACCATCCAAAGAGCCATGCGCTGGTAAGGATGGGACAACCTTCTCCTAGTCCTAGATACAGGCACTAAAGATGGAATTGGGGATTTGCAAGAATAACCATTTCAAGTTTTGCAATTTAGTTTTGTATTTACCAGAATTCAGTGTTTACTGAATAAACTTCTTTAACTTTAAGTGCAGGATATACATTTTTCTACAATGTGCTTTACTTTCTGTGAGATCCGGAATGCATGTTGCAAATTGTGTTAAGAGACCTGAATTTTCAATGAACAGTGAGTGTGTGTGTGTATAGAGAAACCGGACAGAGAGCACTCAGAGGTCTTATTAGTGAAGGAAACACTGCCACTAAAGGGTTACTCCAATCATCATAACAAAAGAGCCCGTTTTAATGGCTCCATTCCCAGGAATAGGGCAAATCATTTATCAGCGGTTTGCCCTCATACGTGGCTCCCTGGTGATCCAGTGGTGTTCAGAGCCACAGAAATGGGAAGCTGCAGCCGTTGTTATTTATTGGCTGAGAGCATCAGCTGGCTGGCTGATAACACCACAAGGTTACACCTCTGGCAGTTAAGGGGTTAATCTATGTATGAAACGCTGCACATATTGATTCTGGACACCATGCAGTGGTCATGGTGCTTGGAGTAACTCTTTGAATGCATTAAAATTGCATGAACAAGGTTTCCGTTCTCAGATGTTAATGAGTTTTTCAGTGCAGAGCCCACAAAGCCCAGCATTTTGTAAATGTGTTTTTTAATATTTAAATTCTCTATGGCCCCCAAACACACACACACACACACACACACACACATCCATACACAGTCTTCCCAGTTTGCGCGCGCGCTGTCTGTCTCCCCCCAGTTTACGCACACAGGCACTTGTAGCCTAGCAGCTATCAGGTTTTTTTTTGTTTGTGTGTGTGCTTTCACTAATTCCATGATTCTTCATCCACTCGATTTATTGTCTCACATCTATTTTACTGGAGAGCTAGGTGTCCTCTCTTTTCTCAGCCGCTCTCTGGAGCGCTAGGTGTCCTCTCTTTTCTCAGTCCTTTCTCTGGAGTGCTAGGTGTCCTCTTTTCTCAGCCCCCTCTCTGGAGCGCTAGGTGTCCTCTCTTTTCTCAGCCCCCTCTCTGGAGCGCTAGGTGTTCTCTCTTTTCTCAGCCCCCTCTCTGGAGCGCTAGGTGTCCTCTCTTTTCTCAGCCCCCTCTCTGGAGCGCTAGGTGTCCTCTCTTTTCTCAGCCCCCTCTCTGGAGCGCTAGGTGTCCTCTTTTTTCTCAGCCCCCTCTCTGGAGCGCTAGGTGTCCTCTCTTTTCTCAGCCCCCTCTCTGGAGCGCTAGGTGTCCTCTCTTTTCTCAGCTGCTCTCTGGAGCGCTAGGTGTCCTCTCTTTTCTCAGCTGCTCTCTGGAGTGCTAGGTGTCCTCTCTTTTCTCAGCCCTCTCTCTGGAGCGCTAGGTGTCCTCTCTTTTGTCAGCCCCCTCTCTGGAGCGCTAGGTGTCCTCTCTTTTGTCAGCCCCCTCTCTGGAGGGCTAGGTGTCCTCTCTTTTCTCAGCCCTCTCTCTGGAGCGCTAGGTGTCCTCTTTTCTCAGCTGCTCTCTGGAGCGCTTCTCAGCCCCCTCTCTGGAGGGCTAGGTGTCCTCTCTTTTCTCAGCCCTCTCTCTGGAGCGCTAGGTGTCCTCTCTTTTCTCAGCCCCCTCTCTGGAGCGCTAGGTGTCCTCTCTTTTCTCAGCCACCTCTCTGGAGGGCTAGGTGTCCTCTCTTGTCTTGTCACTGGGGCTGATATAGTGACTTGGTTTTCTGTTCTTACAGAGTGAACCTCTCTACGTTCCAGTGAAGTTTCATGATTTGCCGAATGAGAGAGTCTTAAATTCAAACAGTTTAGCTGAAAAAAGTAAGGAACATGATTCATCAATGTAAATGTTTAATACTGAGCTGATTTCCTAATCTCAAACACAATTATCTTTGTATGAACAGTAGAGTTTCTGTCTTAGATGGTGGGAATGAAAATATTTGTGGTGGTAGATGTGTAACTACTTCTTCTTATAGCATGAAGGACCAACAAAGATAATTATTGTAAATACTATGAAATGTTTCTGTAGGCAACAGCCTGCTTACCGGTTAGGAAAAAAGGCCCAGGAGACTTCAATGATAAGTGTCTCCTCCCCTATCCGATCACATGCTGGAAAGGGGTAGATGGCCCCTGGTCCCCGGCCATTGAGCTGATATACAGGGCCATTAACAAACCGTTTAACCACTTTAGGTAAGACTGCATTGGGTACCTCCTATCACCAAAACAATTTCATTGGTTCCCCTAGTGGTCCTTTTTAATATATTAGTGTTGCTTTGTCCTGGGACTTAAATGTTTTTCTAATGCAATCCCTATTCAAACTGTTGGAAGAAATGGATATAAAAATGTTTCACTCAAAACCACATTAATTGCAAACACGTCAGCCAATCGGATTTGTGAATTACAGGCTCTTCCAGTGTTTCCAACCATTATAGTTTTACCACATCGACTTTTAGGGAATCTGGACACATGTTTGCCATCTTCAAGGAGATCAGAAAGGCTGCAAGGGGGATACAACCTACATCTGGGAAACCTCCAAGCTACATCAACATCTTTCACTGAGACAGCCTCCGCTGAGCTCCTTGGTTTTGCAAGCTCTTCAAATGGAAAATGTCTTACAGACGGTGGTAACCTGACCTTGTCAGAGTGCAGCTACACAGAAAGACATTTTACTTCTTTTATTGGTGGCACTATTATTTCTCTCCTGTTTATTAAACCACGATACCGTGCAGCATTGTGTATTTTGTGAGTTAGTTTGGAGATTGTGCAGGTTATGTGCCGGGAGGGGTTTAAAGGGACACCATAGTCACCTGAACAACTTCAGCTTAATGAGGTTGTTAAGCCTTTCTCATGTAACCACTGTATTTTCTGAGAAAATAGTGTTTACTTTGGAAGCTAGGAACACCTCCTGTTGCAGTCACTCAGCTTGCCACCAGAGGGTCTTCCGAGTTGATGAATGCATAATTTGCATTCATCCACGTTTGACGTCTTCATGCTTGGGTGAAGACCTCAAACGTGCTATCAGCATACAGGAGAAAGGAGGCACTGTGAACGCACCTCCTATGTCCTGTAGAAACCCCGGAGCCTGTCAGCAATGAAGAGCCGACAGTGTGGGAGATAAGATCTCCTGCACACAGCGTTGGCTCGAGATGACAGGCTGAAGACCGGAGAACGAGCAGGAGGGGAGGATTCAAACTGTAAGTAAACTTATTTTGTGACTGAGTGTGAGTGGGTGAGTGACTGTGAGTGATGGTGGGTGGGTGACTGCGTGAGGGTGAGTGACTGGGAGTGAGAGAGCAATAGATGGATAGATATAGTGTGTGTGTGTGTGTGTGTTTTACAATATTTATTTACAGTGTGTGTTTGTATCCAAACACTATAGAGATTTCTCTATATATAGTGTTTGCATACTTTGGGCTGGAGGGTTGCCTTAGGAGGGGGGTGGGCATAGACAGCGAGCTGAGCTGTCAGTCAGCTCGCGAACGTGCATACTGCGCATTCAATGGCGCTCTATGAAGAACTTAATTGGTGCAACACGAAGCCGCGCAATGACGCTTCTCAAGGAGAAGCATCCTATTGGGCCCTTCGATTTCGTCATTTTGACGAAAACGTGGGCGTGGCCTGGTGAGGAGCTTGGCGCTGGAACGGAGGTAAGTTTTGATAATAAAAAGGGCTCGGATTTATTTTTTATTAGGGGTAAGTTTATTTAAAAGCAAGAAAGAAGGCTAGGGGACATGTTGACTACAGTGATCCTTTTAAATCTTTTATGTTACTTTTCAGGTCCCCAAACCCACAGCCACTAATACTAGGTTAAAATCATCTACAGTAGGTAAAATTTCTGTTCTTTGTTTCCCTGATACCATGTTTTGATATCAGGGAATGCACATTAAAGGGACACTATAGTCGCCGAAACAAGTTTATTATAATG